>NC_043701.1:39993838-40029302 GCF_006229205.1 Suricata suricatta | reverse complement strand
GGGAGCGGAGGAGGGACAGAGAGTTGGGGAGAGAGAGGGATGCAAAACTTGAGAGACTATTGAATGCTGAAAATGAACTGAGAGTTGAAGGGGAAGGGGGAGGGGGGAAAAGAGGTGGTGGTGATGGTGGAGGGCACTTATGGGGAAGAGCACTGGGTGTTGTATGGAAAACAACTTGACAATAAAATATTGAAAAAAAATAAAAAATAAATAAAAAGAGCTATAAAAAATAAAATAAAATGTCAGCCCTTCTTCTCTCTTTTCCAACTTATTATCTGGCAAAGCAGAACAGTGGCTGGTAGACAAGCAGCAGGAAAAAAATCAGGAAGATGCCGACCTAGAGGCCCTCATACGGAGCCCATTTCTTTTCATAGGGCTGGTAGAGGCAGAACAGAGACATAAAAGAAAAGGGACACAGTTAAATCTGTACTTGAGCAAACAGAACTGACTGATATTATGCTGTTCTACCAGCAAATAGAATAACAACAACAAAGGCTCATCCATCTATGTTTCAATATTTTAAATTAATACACGCAAATACAGATACAAACATACCTAGGAATTAAACATCTATTGTGGTGGGCAGAAAAATGTCCCTCTTCCCCTGCACTGATGTCCACATTCCAATCCCCAGAATCTGAGAATATGTTATCTTATGTGGCAAAGGGGAATTCAGGTTACAGATGGATTTGAGGTTCCTAATCAGCTGACCTTAAAATAGGGAAGATTATCCTGGATTATCCTGGGGGTCCGATGTAATCACTGGGGTCCATAGGAGTGAAAGATCTAAACCAAAGAGGGATCAGAGTGGCGAGGTGTGACGTAGGAAGAATAGGACCAGTGGTTGGCTGGCTTTGAAGATAAAAAGGGCCACAAGCAAGGAAAATAGGTTGGCTTCTAGAACATGGAAAACGCTAGGAGATGGATTTCCCCCAGAGCAGCCATAAAGGAACACCGCTCGGCTGACTCCTTGATTTTAACCCATGAATCCCACTTCTGGCTTCTGACCTATGAAACTATAGGATGGTACATTTGTGTCTTTAAATTACAAAGTCTATAGCAATTTGTTGCAGCAACCATAGAAAACTAGTACACACATGATAAAAGAGTATATAACTGATACACTTTTATGGCTACAAATGAAGGCATGTATAATACTAACAAGAAAAAAGCAAACATAGCAGAACTGTTTAATATCGAAAATTTAAATCCCTGGTCATTTCCATTGCTGGTATCCACTCTTGACCAACGGACACGTGTACAGGGGATGAGACCCTCTTCCTCTCAGGCTTCCAGCTGAGAGGCCATACACTGATGGCAATAAACTGCCATCGCTACCTGGCAGCACCTGTGTGACACTGAACATCTATGATTGGTAGATGATGCAAAAAGATGGCAATAGGGCCATAAGAAAAAACTATCCCCCGAACCTGGCCCTTACATCTTGCTGAAGACAGTTCTTATAGCCACATCAGTTAATTATAAAACAAAGCTCAGAGTGATACTTTGGGGACCTCACCCTGCACAGGCAGGATGTCATTAGCACTGACCCAAACACTTGACCGTGATGAACCACACAGACCTGAGAGCCATGCTCACCTCCTCCAGAAGGAGGCCTCTGGTCACCTTTGCTAACAATGTATTCTTGGGGTTTCATTTTGTAAATTACTTGTTCTGTAGGATTTTAGCATCTAAGTGCTAACCATCTTGAGTGATTCCTCTGCAGGAATTTGGAAATATTTTCCAATAACTTTATCTGTGCATATATCAACAACAGCAATATTTATATTATTATCATTTACAAAAATGGCAATTCCTGTAATTCAGAAGAAGCAGGGTGAATGAAATCCTCTCTGAAAGAAGACAGACGGGGTGCCAGGGCCCAACTCTTGATTTCGGCGCAGGTCCTGATCTCCTGGTTCCTGAGATCAAGCCCTGTGTTGGGCTCTGTGCTGACAGCATAGGGCCTGTTTGGGCTCCCTCTCTTTCTTGCTCTTTCTCCGCCCCTCTCCCACTCATGCTCTGTCTCTCTCTCTCAAAAATAAATAAATCTTAGGGGCGCCTGGGTGGCTCAGTCTGTTAAATGGCCAACTTCGGCTCAGGTTATGATCTTGCAGTTCGTGAGTTCAAGCCCTGGAGCCTGCTTTGGATTCTGTGTCTCCCTCTCTCTCTCTGCCCTCCCTTGCTCATGCTTTGTCTCTCTCTCAAAATAAATAAATGTTAAACATTTTTTAAATAAATAATTAAACAAATAAATAAACCTTAAAAAAGGAAAGCAGACACCTGATGCTGGAACACAGGAAAGCCAGTGAGACTCCCTTCTCTTAAAGGGACAGGCAGCCCATGAATATAGAAGCTGAGGCCCAGACAGCTTTCAGAAACACTGTAGTACATGAGGAGTTGCTCTGATCCAGGTGCAAAGTGGCCTTGGCCATTTTAGAGACTATTTAACTCTGCATTGTGGGGTTTTTTTGTTTTTTGGTTTTTTTGTTTTTTTGTTTTTTGCCTTGATTGTATGAACCCTGCTCCTTCATTCCTCTTTCCAGGGGATGATTTGTACCTGAATTGCAAAGTCCCTCATAATCAAGTGAAGTGCACTTAAGAGGCTGCAGAATTACTGGGTTTCTTTCCTTCATGTCCCTTCTTCAATCATACCTGTGCCTGAGCCTCGCTGCTCAGACCCTTGGCGGCTCTTGTTGAAGCTTACGCATCAAGGCTCTCCATGGAGGGACGTCACTGGGGCCTATTTCAATGAATTAAGTAGATGGCCCAACGTGACCAAGATAGAATGGCATTTGTCTGCTCCAAATGCAGGTAAGATCATTATGCTGATGGAGACAGTCAGGTTAGCACCTAACTGAGGATCGCCAAAGAATGCCATTTCCTTTTTATGGTTTTCTTTCTTTTCAACCAACATCAAGTTCAAGCTGCCACAAACCAGAAATTTGATGGTAAGGAAGAATGGGCTGCAAGTTCAGAGGAAAGGTGGCAGGGATTCTGATATTAGGTTATGCCCAAGCGCAAGCTATGAAGGCCCCACCAGATGACTGTGAGGTCAAACAGTTATGTCCCCAGCCCTGGGTCAGCAGGTATGGATGACGGAGCCAAGCAAACCCAGATCCATTAACAGTAGCCAATTAAAAGTATTGAAGACCTCTCCCAATATACCTGTCCTGAATACACCTGTCTCAACCATCAGTTATTAATAGCCAGTAGATTATTGGTAACAAGGCCTTTATCTAAGGATAAAAATTTTGTTTATCAAAAAAAGTTTACAGAATATTTCTGCCTTCTCTAAGTTGGTCAACACTCTTCTTGGCCCCCAACATTCACGCACAAACAGAAGTGGGAAACTTACACTCTTAACAGAAAACCAAAGAAGATGTCCATTCAAAGAATCAAATGCCTTCTGTAAACTAAAACATATTCCCTATAAACTTACTCAACTCCCTGAAAGAGATTTCACATTTTAATATAAACTCTTTTTGACACGGCAAAGGACAGATTACAACACATCCATAATCCACAAAGAAACCAAGAGTTACCTACATAGGGCAGCCTTCTGGATCTCATTCTTTCTTCTGCATGGGTTGTGGTTATGAGGGGTGGGGGCATCTAGTGGGTGTTACAATAACAAGGAATCTGGACTCATGCCATAAAAAGTTAATCTAGACAATATTTTTCAAGAAAGGGTCTCTGCTGGTGGCCCCAGTTTAGTTAGCCAAAAGGAACGAAGCTACTCCAAGCTTCTCCCTAGACAGATGAACATCACCAACACAAGCTTCCCACCTATACAGATATGACTGTCTTTCAGTCATCCCCATTCTCCCAATCTGCCTTTCACACATAGCTAAGGAACCGTGCAAAGGGGAGGCTCCTTGGGAGACAAAGGAAGCTGCTGCCTCTGCCTCAGCTTCACCTTACCTTGTTGAAGTCTTCAGAAGTTGCCCTCATTTCCTTCCATGTCTTGTTCAGGAGCTGGATGCAGATGCAGAAAAACTCCTCAAAGGATCTGTCATGGGTGAAGAACATTGGGTGGAAGTCGTTGCAGGTCTCACTAGCTGGAAGAAAGAGAAGGGAAATAAGAGAGAAAGTCTGCAGAGTGAAATGAGGAAATACAACCACACAAGGGTGTCCCAAAGAGAGATGACGGGAGGCACATTTGGCTCAAGCCACAGTGGAAGTAAGGCATTTTGAGAAAGGAACCTAATGATAGTCCCTGAGAAACTGTGAAGTTGAAGGTCAGATGGTCAGACCTATCTGAGGGACATACTTTGACTGAAGGAAGTCATCTCCTAACCCACCCCGTGACGTGACTCTTATATCTTTCGTTCCAGGATCCCTGGTGTTGGATATAGGCTCTGCATCTGCCTGTTTGATGTTATAAAGATGATTCAAACTGCCTTCTCAGTCATAGCTCCATCACTCTTAATTTCTCCTTTCTCACCAGAATAACTGGCAGAGGATGAGCTTTCCCAAGCACACGATTAATTGCAATGTTGAAAATAGCATCCTCGATTATTTCTCCAGGGAGCTCTTTCCGCTCTTATGGCAGTAAGCAGGGGGACATTTGAGATCATATACCATCTGATGCCATTAACCATTTGTTATACATTCCCAGACACAGATGGCTGGAGGTCAAAGCAACCCAAATGGCTCTGAAGGCCGAGAATGGTCCAGTCCTGGACCAAACTGTGAAATCAGCCAGACTGTCTTGCTGCCTCCCATGCATGTTAGACCCAGTGCTCTGAGCTCGAGCTGTGCCTATTTCTCTCCTCCGTTCCAGAACGGTATCCCAGACACCCTCTTCTTCCCTGCTTTCTGTCAAGCTTACATTTTTGAGTCCTTTTACATACATCTCATTTGATCTTTACAATGCCTCTTATGGTTCATGCCTTATGGATGAGGACACTAGAAAGCACTAGATTTTGTGATTCCCTGCAAAACAGTACCCTAAGTTTCTTTCTTTTTTTTTTTTAAATATAAGCTGTTATGTGTAGTGAATAGTTCCTGTTTGAATCAGAATCTCTTTAAAAGCCAGTTAGTCTTCATGGTTCCAAATGGTGGAATTTCAAGCCCCAGAAGCCCAGGAGTAGAGGCAGTGCAGGGCGGGAGTGGGGTTTATAGCAAGACCTTCTCTACTTGGAGAAAGCCCTGTGCCTGCCATGTGGTTGATTCTACTTGGAGAGACTCATCCCATGCAGGCCCCAGCGATTGAACCCTAATCAAACCTAAGCAAACACATTCTGCTCAGGCAAGGCCACAGCTATTATGTCCCAAGCTCTTCTATCTTAGTGAATTCCAGACCTTTATAAAGGTAGATATGAAGCTACATAGAGGCTATTTTCTTCCAGACAAGGTAAGGGCACAGGCTGCCAGCAATGTGCAGTTGTGTGGAAAAGGTTTGGGTCTGAGGGCAGATGTGGGTTCAAGCCTAGCCCATGCCAATCAGGAGCAAGTCACTTTACCTTTCTGAGCCTCAATTTTCTTTTCTTTTTAATGTTTATTTACTTATTCTGAGAGAGTAGAAGAGAGAATACTCAGCAAGCAGGGGAGGGACAGAGAAGGAGGGAAAAAGAATTCCAAGCAGGCTCCCAAGCCATCAGCATGGAGCCCAATTCAGGGCTCTATCTCACTAACCGTGAGGTCATGACCTGGGCCAAGATCAAGAGTCAGACACTTAACCAACTGAGCCATGAGTCTTGATTTTCTTAATTAAAAAATGGAAATGAAAGCTCCTTGTCCTCCATCAGTTTTGGAGAGTGTCAAATGATATGACTCATGGGAAAATGCTTTGAAAGTATAAAAGTTGTCACCAACATGGAGCAAGGCAGTGGTGATGGTAATAAATGTGACACCGTATCATTTCCAGGAACATGGGTTGCTCTTTGATTTCTCCCCCAGTGCTCAGTCAAGCCTGTTCACATCTCAGAAATTAGTAGTGAGAACATATGTCACCCCAACCCCCCAGCCTGTGTTACTGGCAAAAAAATGGCAAGAGTGAAGTTCTGACCCGGGATACAAAGCTATTTAAAGAACTTGGAATGTAAACACAGGCGGATTGTATTTGCTGCCCTGGGCAATGAGCTGTCAGTCTCACTTTCCTAAGCACTGAAGCCAATGGAGTTTACAAGTCCACAGAAGCACTCTAAAATACTACTGCCATCCAAGAACTCGATATTAATCACATTATCACAGTATCTTTTTGAGCCCAGTGCGATTCTGTGTGTACTTTATGCCCTAGTTAAAGTTTTTATGGGATTACTGAAGCTGAGATAACCAGACAAAATGGAGACCAACAAACCCTGCACTTGCTTAGGTGAAAAGGGAGGGAAGGAACGTCATTAATAATAGAGAGTATTTATTGGGTGCATATAATGCACCAGGGGCTCCACTGGTATTCTCCTCACAACCTGGGAGGTAGGCGTGATGCTTATCCTCATTTTATATATAAGGATGGTAAATCTTGGAGAAATTAAACCTTCCATCATGAGCTTTCTTTAGGTGGCCCCAAATGAGCATTTGAAACCTGCAGTTTAGTTGACCCAGCAGACTTCCTGCCTTCGTTGACAAGAGCCCAGGACATTTCCTTATGACTGCTGCTTTGAAAATTAACTTCTCCACCCACTCCCACATCTTCTTGCACTGCTCCTTCAACAGAAACCAGGATCTTGAGTCCAGTGGGGCTCACAGCAAGTGTACAGTCATCACCTGCTGATGGACAACACCTGGCAATGTGACAGTTCCAACAACAGCCACTGCCATACCACAGCCATTCCACTGTCACAGCACTAGACCTACGTTGTTGTTAGTTGTTACAAAAGAACATAAGGAAGATAATATCAATTTATTTTTTTTAAATTAGAAATAGGAGAGTTTAAATTAGAAATGGGTGGGGAGGAGAAAAAAGAAATAAGGGAGTTAGAAAGGTCAGGTGACTTGTCCAAGGTCACAGGTCACAAGGCTTACAAATGGTGGAGCTGGGGTTCCAACTGCCATAATTAAAGCCGATCATTGTCTGTTGTTTTCATTTCCTCATTCTGTTTCCCAATTAACTCTGCCTCTGTTGTGCCTCCCCCAGCAATACAAAAATGTAAGTACTGCTTTTATATCTATGGAAGATATTTATGAAGTAAAATCTTACAAGTGACATCACCTTAACTATTAACATTTAGGATATATTTGAAGTCTAGGATTCCTCTGCTTTCCACCTTCTAGCCCTGACCCAAGTGGAGTTAGATTCAAATCACCTGGTCACACTCCTCTTCTGGACCTTACCTCTCCTTTCCCTGGGTCGGGTCAGGCTGCACTCCTGACAACTCTCTTGAATACCCAAGATGTATTCTACCTGGTTCTAGCTTCTACTTATCCAACTCTTTCATCTGCTCAAGATACTCTCAGCCTCTGGAACACACCAAGTTTCCCCTAGATGGTCAGTCCCTGGGGAAGAGTCACACTGGGTGAATTTATTTCATCTGCTTCAAGAAATTAGCAGGTTGGGTTCCACATTAACAAACCCCAATTTTGCTCATTGCAACAATGCTCCCATCTAAAAAAAAGTACATTTCCAGTCTCTCTTGTAACTAAGAGTGACCATTATGACCCAAACGTAACAATGAGAGATACAGGGAAAGTGCTGGGTAGAGTTTCCAGGAAAGACCTTTACAAGAGGAAGGATGTCTGACTGGCTTGTTCCTTTTGCTTCTGCCTTTACACCTCAACACTTCAGGTTCAGGACACAACTTCATGTCCAGTCAGGACTGGAGCTCCTGCAGCCATTCTGTCAGCATAAAAATGAAGGCTATGCCTTAGAGAGTTAGAAGGAGCTCCCGATTACACTGTGGAATCACCATGCCAACCCTGAACTGAATGAACTCCTAAGGAATTCCTTGTATATGATTTAAGTCACTGTTTCCAGGATTTCTTTTACTCTCAGGCACATGAAATTACTTATATGGAAACCTAAACGCTTGCAAGCACATGGATATTACCATAAGAGAACACATGCTCAAGATTACTGGAGGCCAGGGAGAAAGGAAGAATGAGGAGGCAGGATGGTATAATGGTTATACTCAAACAGAACTACATTCAAAGACCAAATCTAATGCTCCCTAGCATACGATGTAGCCTCAGTGAAACTCCCTGAATTGGTAAAATATACGACCTTATAAGATTTATAAGCATTAAATTAAATTAGGTTTATAAAATATGTGATAAGATACCAGCATATAGATAAGTTTAGTAAACAGTAGCTATTAAGTATTATTTTTATCATCATTATCACTGCACTATATGGCTTCTTAAAGACTTTAACATTTCTAGGAGAGAAGGAAGAAGTAAAATCTGGTGAATGGTCTTTGAGGTCCTACTGGTAGAGAGGGGTTGGGACCAACCAATCATTTTTATTGATAAGGTCAAAATCCTACGGGATGTTCAGATCCTGAAGCTGAAATGTCACATGCTGAGTGTACATGCACCTGTCAACACTGGCCAAGCAACACCAGCTCCAGAGAAAAATAGCACCTGACTCTTTACTACTGTGTTCCATTATGAAAAGAATATAAATTTCAGAATCAGGTGAGTGTTGATTTGAATTCTCACTAGGGTTGGTGATATATACACCTCTCTCCCTGGCTTCCTCATCAGTAAGATGGACACACTACTAGTTACCTCCTAGGGCTGGAGAGGGTGAAGTGTCTGGCAGAGACTGGGCCTTGACACACAGTAAGTCTAAGTTCCCATCCTCTCCTTCAAACCTCCAAATAATATCCAAATTTCATAGGTTCTTTTAAGCTGGTAATATAAGAAATGCTGCTAATGCTTTTTATAGTACAGGAGGGGCGCCTGGGTGGCTCAGAGGTTAAATGTCCTGCTCTTGATTTCGACTCAGGTCATGATCTCGCGATTCATGGGTTCAAGTCCAATATCAGGCTTGGCACTGACAGCGATGAACCTGCTTGGGATTGTCTCTCTCCCTCTCTCTCTGCCCCTCCTCCCCTCACCTCTCAAAAATAGATAAATCACCGTTTTAAAAAATCAAGTACAGGAAACAGTGAGATTGTCCACAGGCAGAGGACCAGACCCCTGAAGTCAATGCAATAAGGCACAATTTCCCCTCCACTCCAGCAAGGGAGGAAGGAAGGAGTAAGTGGTAGAGGCTGGGCAAATGGGAACCACACAGTAGGGACTCTATTTTCCTTTGTCTTTTGTGTTTTGAAACCACAGACTAAAGAACACTGAGACAAGACAGCCATTGCTAACAGCAGGGTCAAGTTAGCATCAGAACACATTCCTTGCAGGAGTGATTCTCTGGAATGGCTAGCAGTCATGCCCATGTTCCTAGTCAGGAGAGGCAGCACTGGAAAACACAACTTAGACAGACATATCATGGGGGAGCTGAAATAGAAGAAAGGCACTCACCAGCAATTACCTAAAGTTATATGCTGGCCATTGTGGGAAGAGCTTCACCTGCCCTAACTCTGAATCCTCAGTAGCAACAAGGTCGGTGTTATCACCCATATTTCACAGAGGAGAAAAGTGAGAGCAGTGAAATAAGTAACCTGTGATGACAGGGCCTGGAATCAAACCCAGCTTTCTCTCACCCGAGACAGTGTCTGCATCCTCCACAAGAAGACACCGGCTTGCCATCATCCAATACTTTTTGTTAAAAATTTTAATGGATATTTATTTTTGAGGGACAGAGAGCACACAAGCAGGGGAGGGGCATACAGAGGGGGACAGAAGACCCGAAGTGGGCTCTGTGCTGATGGCAACAAGCCTGATGTGGGGTTCCAACTCACAAACTTTGAGACCATGACCTGAGCCAAAGTCAGACGCTCAACTAACAGAGCCACCCAGGCACCCCCATCCTATACTTCTTGAAAAGACTCATCCCTTGCAGTGAGGAATGGGCAAACAGCTCCCAATTATAAAATAAATAAGGCCCGGGGATGCAATGTACATCAAAAGGCATACAGTTCATAATATGTCACAGCTTTTTTCATAATATGTGACAGATGGTAGCTAGACTTATCACAGTGATCACTTCGTAATGTATATAAATGTTGAATCACTATGTTGTACATCTGAAATTAATATAATATTGTGTGTGTCAACTGCACTTCAATGAAAATAAATCAAAAACAATCTATTCCTTGACATCTTACACAGGGAACAAAGAAAAGATTTTGATGTATTTTGGGGTTCAAGACTCCTTGTTTTAAGGATGTTCCAGTATGAGAGGTAAGGATAAAGCATTAAATACTAATATGTTTTCCTTCTAACATGTTCAAATTGCAGCTATTCAAGATGGAGGACTATCAAGCAGGAAGAACCCAGCCAAGTTGCCTGATCTGCTTTCCTGTCTTACTTTGTCATTCAGAGCAGTGAGAAATGCAAATCGGGCTGCCCCTTGCAGAAAGGGGGAGAAGACGCTGGGAGCCAGCCCGCCAGGTTCAAATCCTGATTCTGTCATGACTGCTGAGTCACCTGGGCAAGTCATTTCACCTGTCCATACCTCAGGCTTTTCATCTGTTTACTGGGGGCGACAACAGTATAAATTCCATTAATTTGCTGTGAGGATTCCGTGGAAACAGGGACTACAAGAAGCAAACTCAGTGCAGGTGTGAACCAATAGAAGGATGAAGCTCACTGGATATCGCATGACCCTGGGCCAGGCCATCCCACTGAGAAGTGTGGGCTTGCACCGGCGTTTGGGGATGGCCCGGGTCTCAAGAATGGAGTCGTTCATTCAGAGGTTTAATCAAACAAACAAACACACAGAGGGTGAGGCTTATTACCGTTGTTCTTTTAAATAAAAATGCTAAAGAAAAAAAATCTTTAGTTACTAGGCAATGATTTTATAAATGAAATTTAGAGAGAAACTTTCAATGGAACAAAAATAGTAGGACTTTTTAAAAACCAAATTGTTTTCAAGCACACTATTTTTAACACAATGAGATTCTACTTTGTAAAAAAGAATCAACTTAATGGTCTTTTAAATCTGGAATATTAAGGTGTTTTCGGGGCTGAGAGTAAAATGGGTTCTTATTAATCTGCCGACATCTAATTCATATATAAATAGGCCAGCTTTGAAAGCAGCTGTAATTGCACACAAGTTTTAAAAATAAAAATAAGAATGCTGCACAGGCTTTTGTCGCACTTTGCCTTTCAAAGTAGATTTGTTCCTACTGTCCATTGGATAATGGGAGCCGAGGCAGGGATGGTTACTGGAGAGTCGGAGGACAGGGGCTACCACAGTATAATAAGTAAGCAATGACTGATGAATACAGAGAATGGGTGTCAGTGGTGCCCATAACCTCCAGAGGGTCCTCTTAGCTCTCTGGGTTCCTGAGATTTTACCTGTGAATGAAATGGACTGGTAAAGTTCCTGCCAAGTCTAAAATTCTAAAATTACACCTACACTGACACACACACACACACACACACACACACCCCAGGTAATGTATTTTCAACGCCCTAATGTCCAACAACAATTATACAGCTTATAGACTGCACCCACACTGAACTTAGAATTATTTCTGAAATGATTATTTCCTTGAGTGACAGGATGGCTACACATTTCATTTAGGGTGTTAAGGCATCAAAATGGCATTTGCTAGGCTTCGGAAATTTTTGATGAACTAGTGCTTAACTCTTTTTTCATAAGAAAATTGTTAGATGTTTTTATACTCTTTCAACCTATTAATATCACCAAATGCAGACCATTACACAAGAAAATTACCTGACTAAAGATAGAATGACAAGATGACACAGGCAAATGCACAAACTTTCTGCTATTTCATAGGAACTTTGTAAGATAAATATAATTTTTGAGATGCCACAAAGCTCTGGTCCTTGCTTTGTATGATGTTCGTTATGCTAAGAGAGCCTGTGAGTCCATTTGTAGGTACCAGAGGGACACAGATTTGGGAAGCACTAGGCAAGTTCTGATTATCTTTACCAAAAAAAGAAATAAGTACTGGTTTAAAACAAAATGCATTTTGTTTTAAAATTATGAGATGCAGAAAGAAGGGGATAAATCATATATACACAGAAGCGTTTAATACCTCAAAGCTGCCAGAGAAGTTATATGATCTTACTAGCTGTCCACAGCATGAAAATTCAAATCAGATCTATTTGTGGCTCTAGGGTCAGTCTACATAATGTATTTATGAATTCTCAGATGTAAATGTATCATACCTTTATGCCTTTGCAGAAATTCTTACCCCTGTAGCCTTTGAGTTTCCTATTTTTAGACCTGGTATTCTGTAATGGCTTGGTTTTGGGGTTTTGGTACTGTGTGGGAAGATGCTGAGAGTTCAGAACCTTTTGTAGGAGGGAGAGGTGGAAAAAGGAGAGTAAGGGCAAATATCAAGTTCTCCAACTGCCGCTGAGTTCCATCAATACAGAAGCGAACACCCCCACTATTTCAGGACAGGAGATCAGAGGCTTGAAATCCGCTCAGCTCTTTCCAGCTCCTGAAGCCTGGTTTAACAAAACTCTAGATATTCTTTTCTCTCCTCTATCATGCCTAAAAATAGTATGAAATCCACACTGAAAAGACACACAGTAGCTAATCCAATGCTTCATTGTTCACCTTCCCTATGGGCCTTTTTTAAGGACATGGAGAGAGGGGGAAAAAATTACTGACTGTAGTGTTAGGGCTGAAAATCAGACTCTAGCACCAAAATACAGCCAATTCAGCAAGAAGGACTGAGGCCACATTCCAGGCAATGCAGTGTGTGTAAACAAAAGAGAAGAAATTCTGGAGCAAGGTTGGCCGGGGTATAAAAGTTGGTGTCACTGCTTAATAGAAATGTGACCTTGATCAACTTCTACTTTCTCTGGACCCCAATTTCCTCATAAGAAAGGCGGTACCTCCTATCTCAGATTGCTTCAAGGATTAAATGTATAGTGATACATGATTCATATATTAACTGGGATAAAATGAGTACTTAATGAATGCCAGTTGTTACCAGTCTTAATAGCAAAAGAATTATTATTGTTCATAGCTAAAATGACCAGTTTGGAGAAATTACACTTACAGATGCAAAGACATTATGAAGCTACAGTAATTAAAACAGCTTGATGGTAGTCTATGGATGGAAAAACAGAACAATGGAATAGAATAGTGAGTTCAGATAACAGACCTGTATATACAGACACTAGATCTATGAAAAAGTGGACATTACAGTGGATTTTCAAGTGCTTGTGCTCTGGGCCAATTGTATATGCACCTGGAAAAAAATAACTATGATTCCCTCCCTCACACTGTCTATAACAATAAACTCTAAATGAATTACGGTTCTGAATGTGAAAGGAAAATCAATGAAGCTTCTATATAATATAGGGGAATACCTTAAGGTGAGCAAGTTTTCTTAAATAGGACCAAAAAAATTCATTAATCTGAATGAAAAATTTTGATTGGATTATATATATTTTTTTAATTTTTTAGTGCTTATTTATTTTTCAGACACAGAGCATAAGCAGGGGAGGGGCAGAGAGAAAGGAAGACAGAATTTGAAGCAAGCTCCAGGCTCTGAGCTGTCAGCACAGAGGCCTACATGGGGCTCAAACCCAAAAACCATGAGATCATGACCTGAGCCTAAGTTGAACGCTTAACAGGCTGAGCCACCCAGGTGCCCCTGGATATATTAAAATCAAACACTTCTATTTATCAAAAGATACAGTAGGATGGCAACCACAGAGTAGGAGAACATTTGCAACGTTATCTGACAAAGACCTGATATCCATGATATATAAATACCCTATAAGTCAGTAAGAAAAAGACAACCCAATGGAAAAAATGGGCAAGATGTAAACAGGCGCTCCACACAGTAGGAGACCTAAGTGGCCAATAAACATACAAGAAAGTGCTCAGCTTTTTGAGTCATCAGGAAAATGTATGTATAAATAAATAAACTTCCAAACATCCACCAGAATGGCTACAATGAAAAGGTAGAAAATACTAAGCAGGGATAAAAATGTGGAACACGTGGAATTCTCATACACTGTTGATACAAGTGTAAAGTGGCTCAACCACTTTGAAAACCAGTTAAGCAATATTTAGTTAAGGTAAAATTTCATACTCTATGACATAGCAATTCTTCCCAAACATATAAATACAATAGAAATGCATACATACATGCCTCAAAAGAAATGCACATGAAATTTGAGAGCAGCACTATTTGCTATAGACTGAAACTTGAAACAACCCAAATGTCCATCTAAGAGATTAGATAAATTATAGCCTATTCCTACAGCAGCATATTTACCACAAAGAAATAATTTTTCAAATTACGCTATCCACAATAACATGAATGAAAACATAATGTTGAACATAACAAAAGAGAACATACTATATATATGATCCTATTTATCTAAAGCTTAAAACAAGCAAAATTCATCTATGGTAGTGGAAAGAGGTTATTTTTCTTTTGAGAATAGGAAGAAATGGGGGAGGGGGCAACCCAGAAGGGTCTCTAATGGTTGTATAATACTATCTTGATCTAGATAGCAATTAGTTAACTGATTAGTTGGTGGTTGGAAAATTCATTGAGCTGTATTGTGCTTTTAGGATTTGAAGACTTCTACACCTTTAAGAGACACATAAAAAGTTAACTTTAGAAAGTAGAGTATGAGCTTTCTAGGTGATCAACAAGGAATGATAACTTTTAGACAGGATAAAACTATTGCAGATGACTTAGACGGGCTTCTCAAAAGTAGTGCTGTGTTTGTCCTGCTTATCGCCTCTGAAAGCAGGGATTTGGCACTTTACCTAGCTAGCTTGACTAGCTGGATAAAAAAGCATATAGCCTGTCTGTTTAGGCATCCTAGTCTGATTACCTAAGTGTTACTAGCTTCTAAAGTTGGTCAGGTATACCTCTCTACACCCAGACTTCAATATAATGTCATCTGTTGGAAAGGTAAGTATATACTTGCAGTATCTTTTGCAAATGTGGATCCTGACCTCATTGAAGAGTAGTGCCGATGCTTATGGAAAAGCTATTAACAGGTTTGGCTGGTTCCTTCCCTCACCCATTCATTTATAGATCTTCCTTCCTTCCTTCCTTCCTTCCTTCCTTCCTTCCTTCCTTCCTTCCTTCCTTCCTTCCTCCCTTCCTCTCTTCCTCCCTTCCTCCCTTCCTCCCTTCCTCTCTCCCTCCCCGTGTCCATGCCCATGTCCACCTGTTATACACCCAGTCAACTAGCAAGGTGGCTAAGAGCATAGCACTGGAAACAATCTGTCTAAGCTTGGATCCTGGCTCTGCCATTCATTATGCACATGACTTTGACCTCATGAGCAAGGATAGATGCTTAAAAGATGAGGCTGAAGGAGTGGGAGGAATCAGATCATTTAATTCTTTGAAGACTTCATTGAAGACCTCAGCGTTGGAGACCTCAGCATGATACAGTAACACCTTCCCTTCTCCTTTCTTATTCTACTTTTTCTCTTTTTGATGGAATTAAAGTTCAGGTACTTGGAGGATTCCTGTTATTCTGGAATCCACTTACTTGACATTTGAGTGCATTAAGGACAAGTGGTAAACCAGACAAGAGCTTTAGAGCTAAGTAGCTAGGAATGTCAGTTCTGGAGTTAGGACTAGGGCTAGAATTCTCTCTCTGCACCTTCACTGTATATCCCAACTAGCTCTTTAATGTCTCTGAGTCCTTTATTATGATGGCAATAACAGCAAGTCATAGCTTGTAGACCTGCATGAAGATATAGTGAGAGGATGCCCATAAAACACTTAGCACAGTGCCTGGCATATAATAAACACTCAATAAATATTAATCATAAAGCCTTGTGCAGAGTACAGATATGGTGTGTAATTCTTCCCTCCAAACATTGAATTGGATACAAGGGTTAGCTTGTGGTGAAGTCTTATTTATTTTAAAATCTTATTTTAATCTCCCTTCATAAAGGTACTCAGTTCCTGTGGAAAGTTAGAGAGCAGCAGTACCATCGTCATCTTGCAAGACATTTAACAAAAAGAAAATATGCACAGAAATTCCATTAAACT
Source organism: Suricata suricatta (assembly GCF_006229205.1). Lineage (NCBI taxonomy): Eukaryota > Metazoa > Chordata > Mammalia > Carnivora > Herpestidae > Suricata > Suricata suricatta. The sequence goes on along the minus strand of NC_043701.1, from coordinate 40,013,277 downwards.
AAGATCTCTGATAAGAGCAAGCTAAGTGACCCCTGAAAGTTTGCTTATAATTAAAAAATGGTCTTGCAGATATGCTCTGCATGCGCTTTTCCTTTGTCCTCTGGTGAAACAACTAAGACATGCAGGAAAAGGGAACCTGGGTCCTTGACACCTTATTGCCTTATCTGTTGGCAAAATAATCATTTCTGGATCCACTTACAGGTCTATGAAAGGGCTTTTTCTTGACCCAGAAAAGAAAAAAAGGGCAAAGAAAAATTAGTTATCTGGAAAGGAGTATCAACTTTGTGGTGTGAGTTAGCGATGCAGAAACCAAGGGTAAAGCATACTTACCTTGCTAAATAGATTTTACCTACCTTCTGGGAATGGTGTGGCTTGAGCTTTGGAAAGGTGCAGTGGAGAACTGGGAAGGAGGAAAATTCTGGCTGTTTGGTAAATAATCCAAGTCAGGGCAAAGAAGAGCATATTCAAGAAGCAAATTTCTGCATGCCTTTGTTAAAACTTCCTTTATAAGGAAAATTATTCTGAGAAGCGGCACATTAAGAGACTGCCACAAAGCAAATTTAGCATAGATATAAATAATTGCCTGTCCAACCATGTGAGATGGACAAAGGTTATGTTGGGATAGAGAGAGATTCGGGAGCAGCTGGGATGTGCCTCAGTGAAAGTCCAGCAAGGACCGGGCACACTGTTGCATGGCCATGGATTACACCTTGACCTGAGCCTCAGAGCCTTAGCCAGAGCTAGAGAGCTGGTGAAAGGGGCTGAAAATAAGTAATCCTGAATTCAATAAATGTAAAATGCAGGGAAGGGGACATGCCAAGGCTTGCTCCTCACACCATTCTTTCTCGTCTCTGTTGCTCAGTCAGTGACTCCCCCTAAAATCTCAGTGATTACCTGTCGCTGTTCTATAAAATGCACTTGCTTTAGAAAATCATTCAGCACTTGTCAATCTGACCCTACTTCTCTTCTTCTCTTCTTCTTCTCTGGCCTCTGAAGGAACCCTAAAATCAATCACAGTTACTACCTCTTTATCAAGTTAACCACCCCTGCTTGTATTTTTACATGTTAAATTTCGTAATTCCCTCTTTATGGAACCCATGGGGTTGTCCTCCAAAACCCATCCCTTTGCGAAAGGCACTCCACTCAAACCTTGCTTGCCTGCCTCTTCCCTTGTATCTCTATAGACCTTTGGTTTTCTCCCCCTGTTTGGATTCCCCCACCTGACTACTGCAGAAACAGGAGCTTCTAGTAATTTCTACATTCTTTATGGTTCTCACATGGTCAGCCTCCCATTAACATGTGCCTACACGTCCCTCCTTGTGCCTCCGGTGACATGCTTTTCTTCCCTATGGTTTCCATTATGCCCCACTTCATGCACTGCTTGAAGAACAGGATGAGGATGTCCCCAACTTTTGTACAACACACATCTCAGCACTTATGCTGTGATAAGGGCACTCGGAAGGCTCCACTCAGACTTCCCTCCCTGCTTTAAAATGGTCGGACCCGCAAAATGACCCAGTCTTCCTTCTCTCCAATTTTCTGAAACCCAAGCATAGGTGTTCTTTTAGGAGAATGAAGAATGCCTTATAAAGAAGGCAAATTAATTACACAAATTCAACAGGGAAGAAATCCAAATCTGATGATATTCCTAAGCTACAGAGATGTAACGCTACTCTGCAGGCCACCTGCCAGCACCAAGGCCCTGGAGAGGGCGGGGGTAGGGGGTTCCCCTTGCCATTTCCATCCCGCCTTGACTACCACGCACCCACCCAGAGCAGGAACACTAGGTCCAGTGCTCATGGGACTCTGTCACAAGGAACATATGGCCTCAAGGATTGCATAACAGTGTTAACAATGCAGTCGCCCTAGATGGTGGGATTAAGGGAGATACAGGGGGAGATTAAGGGAATAATCCACTGACAATCATGCTTTTACCAATGTGGGATCTGAGAAGATGGAGATTTGTATCAGTGAACGAAACCAGAGTTAAGTCGCTAATATTTCTGCCCATACATAGTTCTGTTCAGTCCTCTTAAACAAGAGAGCATGATAAAAAGCACATCTCTCTCTTGCCAGGATTATGTTGGCAGGCCTGTGTGGAGGGACAGAGAGGCCCTCAGTGTATGAACAGAACACTGGGCCCTAAGAAGTACATCCTCAAGCGTCGTGCTAATAATTTAAGAAAAGGTCAAGCTTCACACAGGCACTTGACTGAGAAAGGGGAAACAAAAGGAAAAGGCATTAAATATCAAACCAGAAACAGCTGGCTGGAAAACTTGAAAAGGACATAATCTGAATAACAAGACACCTGGGGAATCCGCTTCAGCAAATTAGAAGGCGAGCAGCCTTGAACAGGGTGTTACTTACTAGAGAATATTGCAGTGAGCGTGTACCAAGAGCTGTTCTGAGCTCCTCAAAAGTATTTTTGCCTTTAATTATCATAACAATTCCATGAGGTTGGTGTAGCTACTATCAGCCCCACTGTACAGATGAAAAAACTGAGGCACAGACAAGCAACGTGGCTTGGCTCACAGAGCTGACAGGAAGCAGAGCCAGGGTTTAACAAGGGTTTGGGTCCAGAGTCCTTGTTATCAATTACCCTCCAAAGAAAGATTTTTAAAGCAGAAAGTGAATACTTTCTACAATGCCTCTTTACTGTGATTTAAAAATAAATTGGATTCCATTTCTTTCTTCCCAGACCCACTATTTTAATGAAGACTTCCTATTGCTAAGACAATTTTTGGATATGCAATTCTTACAGTTGGTACAAGATGGTATTGCTTTTGCCAATTTATCTATGGCAAACTTGCAGTCCTATTGAAATGTTACTCTTTTAATGCTGGGGGGGAATCAATTTGTAGACTCTTAATTTCATGGGCACTGATTTGCTCATTGGCTTAATAGATACTTATCCTAATAAAGAAGTTACAAAATATATCTCTTTTAATGAAAGGATAATATCCTGAAAGATTAAGAAATCAAGCTAGTCAGACATTTTTTTTTGTCATCAAACAATTATATAGTGCTTCATATATACCAGCCACTGTTCTCAGTGCTTTAAAATTATAAAATGATTTAATTATATGAAAGTTAAATGTGAGCCAGGTTCGATTTTCATCTCTATTTCACAGGTGAGAAAACCAATGCACAGAGAGGCTAAGAGACTTTGTCTGAGTCACACAGCCAGAATGTTTGCAGGAGGCAATCAGCCTACAGAGGCTGTGCTCTGAACCAAATACATGCATAACCATATACTCAGAGGTCTCCTTGCCCTGGTAGCTTTTTACCTACATAGTTGCTGCTGGTGTTGTCCTAACCATTACACAGTTATATAAGAATCTACCCAGAGTTCACAATATAAGGCCACTGGCCCCTTTGACCCTGACTTATCACACACAGACCCATGACTACCCCAGGGGTCTCAGATTTTAGAATCTCTCATCAATAAAGAGCCAAATTACATCAAATCTACTCATTTAAAAAAAATCCCACACACTCTGATTTCTTTTTCAGGAAATGATTATGTTAGGATTGAATCTCTTTATTTCACAGAAACAGACTCATAAACAAGCAAACAAACAAACGAAAATCCAGCTGTCAGTGTTTGGGTGGTATCCTGAAAGACAAATTTCAGCAGCACATGGCACATTCACTAAAGTATATGCTCCCAGAACGTATCTTGTTGTCCTGAGCATACACACATCCTGGAAGTGAATCTGGTTTTGCAGTTGAAACAAATATTTTCAGTATTAAAAAGCACTAATAAAATTAGGTTGAAGCTCTTGTTATTGCTTTAATGAGACTATGTTTTTCATCCCACACAGCACTGTGGACTAATTGGTATTCCAGTAAATTGAACACTGGTTTCTTAAAAAAATTTTTTTTAAGTTTATTTATTTATTTTGAGAGAAAGAGAGCACACAAGCAGGGGAGGGACAGAGAAAGAGAAAGAGAGAGAGAGAATCCCAAGCAGGCTCTGCACCATGATTGCAGAGTCCGATGCAGGGCTCAAACTCACAAACCACAAGACCATGACCTGAGCTGAAACCAAGAGTTGGACACTTAACTAACTGAGCCATCCAGATGACCCAAACATTGGTTTCTTGTTCCGGGACCAATGGGATGGATGCATGCATAGATTCTGTCTTAGAAATGTGTGTTTCTGAAGAATTCCGTCTTAAATTGATGAGTTAACCCTTCATTAATCAACTAAGTTCTTCTTATACTGAATATCTACTACTCCCCCTCCTCCTACTCAATCTTGCAGACATGAAATGATAATTAACCCCTGCAATATATACAATATAATCCTTGTACATTTTGGGGTGATTTTTATGCAATTGCAGGCTTTGCTCCAGTTAAAGTAGCCTTAAACCAAATTCAGCAAGAATTATTTTGGCCTCCAGCTTCTTGGCCACCATCTTTCTCAATCGCTGTCTTTCTTTTTAAATCCTCACCAAAAAAAAAAAGTCATTTTAGATAAGGACACATCTTAATCAAAACCCCAAATAAGGATAAGACTAAAAATAAGGTGGTTTTCACCTCAGTAGAAAGATTCTGATAGAAATTCTCAGACCGTCCTTCTACATGATATAAAAGTTAATGCCCTCAGGAACTGTGATTCACATTCTTTGCAGACAGTTATTTTATTTTAGTTTTTGGTCATTCAATTTTGTTCTTGATATTTTGAAAGTGTTCTCTCCCTCTCCCCTGACAAATGTACTCATGAACTTCCATTTTATAAAAATTTTCCAATTCTCTAAAAACAAAGATTATTTCTGTTATTAGGGCTATTCTCTCACACATACAAGTGACCAGGACATTGCACATGGTCACTAGAATGTACTGTAAGATATCCAATATGGCACCATGTTTCCTGCTAAGAAAGACATTATACTAGCATGTAGATATGCAGGTGGATTCTTCATGAACACCGTCTAAAGTATCTGACAGCCATCAGGAATTTAGAGGAGAAAACATAATGACAACAGTCCACTAACACTAATTAACTGCTCTTCCCAATCTCCCTACTCTCCCCTGCCTCCTTCATAGACTTGTTCTTTGTTTTTGGGGTTTCTTTCTACCCAAGGTTCTGTTTTCATCTTTCTCTTCTTCCCTCTCTTCACTCTTGCCCTAGGAAAACTCCTCTAGTCTTGCAACTTCCATGCTCACAGCTGCCAAATGTCCACTGCGAGCCCCGGTGGTTCCCCAGAGCTCCAGACAACCAGCTCCTTGCTGGACATTGTCCACCTGGATGTCCCTTAGTCACCTCAAACTCAAAATGACCCAAACTGGACTCATTATCCAGATTTACTGGGTTTCCCACCTCAGCTATGAATCTACTTGGTTATCCAGGTCAGCCTTGACTTCTCTCTCAGTCCCCTTCATATCCTAAACCTATTTCCTTCTTTCCTTTTCCTGACACTTGTCTTGGTTCAGGTGCTCATCACTGCTCTCCTAGGTGAGGACAAAAGGCTTCAAAATGGTCTCCCACCCTCAAGATGCACCCGTTTTTCTCAAGGGTCCCCATAAGGAGGTTGTTAATAATCTAACTATAGCCACAGCAAGACACAGATATAGCAAAAACAAGAGTTTAATTTTATTAGTGCTTTACATAGTGAAAATAATTAAACCATTCTACTTAAAATCTCCTATATAAAGTCCAAAATCCTTAATAAATGTGGACCCTGCCTAGCTTTGAATCAGCCAATTTCAGGGCAAGCTTTTAAAAATAAAACTTCTGGAAGGCATATATGAGCACAGGGAGAAAACAATTTCAAAATTTTGAGAACAAAATAAAATGATGAAAAAGCTCGAATATACTATTTGCAAGACTTCTAGACTTGAGCATATGATTTAGCATAAGACTTCAACACCCTTCCTCAACTCATTCCCCTTCTTAGTGATAAGCCCTGTAGGTCTTTAAGATCCAATGGAGTGGTAGCTCCTCTATGGAATGCTTTTATTCCTATTACCTAGTGGCTGACACTTCTAAGGGTCTCCATGTCACCCTCTGCCAAGTTCCCAATTCTGTCTGCTTTTGTGTCTCCCTTTAGGAGTCCTAAGATCCTGAGACTCGGGACCCTGCCTTTTCTGTCTGTGTATCCTTAGTACTTAGGTCTTCAAAAAATAAATGCTTGTAGAATGCACGGTTCATTGTGAAGTGGTTCTTATCTGATGTCTTGCTGAAGCTACAACATTCAAAAATTCTTCATCTCCTTACACTGAAGTTTTGCACTGCAATCTATTCTTGCCAGTGGCTGTTAACCACTAAACATCCCTCCCCACTGACAAAACAAAACATGACCACAGGAGCAGGCGCTGCGGAGACCGTGCCCACACATTTCAGTGGCTGTGCTAAAATAAGCATGTAAGTGTGTAGGACTCATCATCAGATTGTACCAGGAAACGCGCCCTCCCAGATTTAAAAATATACTTGTTTGGCTGAATTCGGGCTGCTCCTCATTCCAGGCCTGCCTGAGTCACTGGAGAAACATCCTATTAGGGTGTACCCCCACTGATTGGCTTCCTTTGTATGTTCTCGATGAGTTAGGAGACGTGACTCACAGTTCACTGTTATGACAAAAAGAACTTGCTCTCCCTTCCTCTTCATTACTGATGTTTTGTGGGCTTCATTGGCACCTCTTAGAAACATCTAAGGGAGCCAGGGGCAGCTTGGGAATTGGCATTATTTATTTTTAACAAGTGACTCTGCTTGAAGTGCCTTTCATCAGAGCAGCAGATACTCTGACGACCCGGCTTGTCTCACACTCCCACTACTCCTGACAGGCCAGTAGCTGGCCAGTCTTGCTCTGCCCTGTCCTCGATGGGGAGCAGGAACACTCACAGGAGGTGAAGACATGGCACAATACCCTGCAGGTTTGGCTCCTGAAGCTGGTTTCCCAGAGCCACTGTTGATGAACAGCCGGCTGGATATTCCTTCCTTGGTTATGATACTCGAATGCTCGGCCAAGGAGAGAGACATTCTCCAGTATAATCAATGGTCAAGTAGTGAACATGAGGCAAAGTGAGAAGGACAGTCAGATGGTTACCATCTTCTACATGTCACCTAGGGCACTCTGGAGCTGTCCCTGGAAGAATTTTTAGGCTCCACTATGGTGACACACAATAGAGGTTAATTCTTTTGGTGCTATTCCAGAAAAAATTTTGAGTGGCTGTTTGCAGAGGTGAAGCAGGCACAGACTCTGCACAGAGGAGCAACAGAATTGAGTATAGTGACTTAAGTACCACAAAAGGAGAACATGCAAAGGGTTTCGAAAAAATCTAGGGAAAGGATGGGTTTATTTTCTTACAGAAATTGGCATTTGAATTGGACTTAAGGATGGGTAGAATGTAATTCATAGTTCTGAATGTGTTTTTCTTTCAGAACAATTTCCCAGTCAGGCTCATTTTGAATTCCACTTGCATTCAGACTCCAAATTCCATAATCAACGTCTCTTGGAAGCCATTTAAATGCATATATATAAGTCTGCCTGCAAAGATGCTTCTATGCACAGTTCTACCCGGACTAGGTTTATGGTGGCCAATAAATGAAACAGAGCAGAGACTCACTAAGTCTAGATCGCTCTGCTTTCCAGGGGATCCTGGTGCAGTGAATTCTGCTGCAGCTTTAATAGAAAGCGATAAAAATACTGCCACCCACTTCCCTCAGAGGCACACTGCAAAGATGGATAATGTTCAAATCACTTAGAATTTTTTAGGAGAAAAGTGCTCTATGAAAACAGAGCTTTGTTATCATGAATGTTGGGTGAAAATGAAGCAAAAACAATGTCTAGAACATGTGTTTAGGAGGAAAAAAACCAGACACCAGATTATAACGTTTGAGCAAGTCAGCATGCCACAGCCAAGGCCTGGATGTTTGTTCGCAGAGGGTAGGGGTATGTTGTATCTATGACAAAATGAGGCAAATGCAGTGGCTTTGATGATAGGAGTTTCTATCAAAATATAGACTATGAAATGGAATCACAAAGCAATCTGTACCATGATCATGTAGGAACATCCATGTCCAAGATTATCAGAACTGATTCTGCAAAAGCCAAGAAAAGGACACACAGAGGACACTGAGAGAAAACCTATCCAATGGCGAAGGCAGCTTCAAAGGGGTAGGTGATCCAGAACATTCAGTGGTTCAAAATAAAGACAACAGAAGATAAAGAAAGGGTGTAAACAGTGAGTAAATCTCCAAATTAGACTGTATCACTGTGTAAAAGAAAGAAATCAGACTGTTAGCAGGCTTAAGTAATGGTCCACTTTCCAATATGGAACAGACATATGTTTTCTGGGTGAATTACTTAATTTCTCACAACCTCACGCAGCTGAGAAAATCAAAGGAAAAAATGTATAAAAAGTATCTTCAAAGATGTTCTTGTATCACATGTGGTAATTGAGCTGGGTTCCAGGGAAATTATTAAAAATCAGACGAAAGTCCACAAAAATAGCCACGCATTTGGGTTGTGGACTCGTTCCCTGTTTTTCAAAGTAGATGCACGACTAGGGTTGGAGGGAAGCTTCTGGAAAGGATCCCGAAGTGATATAACCAGGGTTTGGACTTCCATGATAGAAAAGTTGTCAGAACAGATTTTCAATAAGTTGAACATGGGAGAGAAGATCAAAGAAACAAAGATCACTTTGAGAGCCTGAGTTTGCAGAAATCATAGGAGAATAAAGTGGCCAGTTTAAATGGGAGGCAGAGTAGAGGAAGAGGGTGGTAAAACGGGGAGGGGTGAGGACTTTGCTGGTGAGAAATATCAACTATTACAGAACAAAAGGTAAGCTTCTAACAAAATAACAAAACGAGGAGTTGAAAGTTTATTACTGGAATTTTCTACATCCACTAGTCAATCTCATGGCAAACAAAATGGTAATTCTCTTGTGTAAAGAGAGTAGCATATGCCACTTAGTGTTTTAACAAAAGAAAATCTGTGATGAAGAGGTTTCTCATGGGAATAGGTTTGATGCTGACAGTTCCTGTGCATTATGTGGGAGAGTCACACATCTTTACTATTATTTTTATTAACCTTAAAAGCTTTTGTTTTTACTCAGGTTGATATTTACATTTGCATTTTCCTTCTCCAATTAGGCCAAAAACCTGATCAGCCTCTCTTTCACTGGGTTCTGGCCAATTCTGTCCACTATCCCCTATGGCCAAAGAGACTGGAAAATAATTGGGCTGCTACCTGGGAAGACACAACCATCTCCTGTGGTGAGGACTCAGTAGGCAGTGCCAGGAGTCCGGCCATCGAAGGCCTGAGCAGACTGGATGCAGGCCTGGGGCCCCTGGCAAAGGAATGTGATGAAGACAAGCAAGGCCAGCTTTGTTCTGGAGAAAATTCAGGCAGAGGGAAAGGAAGGAGGAGAAATGAGCTGAAGCAAACGACAGTCTGTGACAGAACCCACAGAAATCGGTCACTGGCCCTTCTCCCTCACCATCCTAAAACCAAGTTCAAGAAATCAGAAGTCAAGGTTGGGTTGCTCTCTAAGTGCATGAAAACAGATGACAGTGGGAGTAACATTTAAAATCTGCATCTGTAGATATTTCTCTTTTCTCTCTCTCCAACCCTATTATATTCCAAACTTATGAGTGTTTTTCTTACAGAATACAGAAACCCTTATTAACAAGACAGGTCATTTTCAAGGGTTTTTTTGTTTTTGCTTCAAGACATCATCTCATCTTGACTAAATGAATGATATCAAAATGCTTACACAGATACTAATCTATGGCTTCAGGATATGGTTAACTGGGCAGCTGACATGCCTAAAAGTGTTGATATGAAATAAAAAGAACTGTAGAAATTATGGAAAAGTCAACTTACTTAAAAGACGCTTGATTACAGACTGTAATCAAGAGTATAATAAATGTTTCCAGAGATAATTCCAATTTAATAGACACAATGCTTGAGTGCACCCCTCTGCTCTGTCTGTCATCCACCAGCCCCCCAAAAGATATATCCCTTAACTGTCTTGCATGGCCCCTTGGGTTTTCAGTTAGGGAACCACACCGACCACCTCAATGGAAGCCAAAGAAAATGAGTGTGAGGCCATGAGCTTCTTGGCAACAATTGTTGAGGGAACATCCATATTTATATGCATGTTTGCCCTTCCCTTCCCATCAGTTCCAAAGTCTTCCTTGCTTATAACATTCTTGCCTTTTCTCCTGCCTACTTAACTCTAATCTCATGGGACACGATGTGCACTCAGCCCCAGGTTCATCCTGCCCCGATGCTTTTGGTCTCTGACCTGCCTGTGCAGACTCACATCCCTAGAGCTCCACCCAGGTGCACCCTGGTTTCGCCAGACAACCTCTCTTACTTTAGTAGAAACCTTGTGGAAACAATGACTTACGCGCATGACAGTGACCCAAAGGATGCTCATAATATTTTGGGGTAGACGTTCCAGTCTCTCTTAATTTTTACCACTAAAGTTGTTGCTTTTTCCAAATATTCTAAACATCACCTACACCTTGAATTCTTAGCAACAGGGTCTAGAAATGAAAAGATATGACATTTTTTTCTGCTTACATGTTTTCTTTCTAATATTATTTTCCCACACTGAGGAAACTCTAAGATTCATTTTTTTTATCTTCAAAGAATAAGAAAAAAGTTCTGTGTAGGATTTAAAGAAACAAATCACTACTGCTATAAATGTGGCTTCAGTTGCAAGAACACTCACATGGGCACACAGGGGCTCACAACATGAGTGACATCATATATGTATCAAGGGGTAAGATGTACAGATCATGACATGCCATGGTCTGAGGTAAAATGGTTCGTTTTATCTCCTCTCTCTATATGATCAACATAATGATGGCTTAAGATAAAATGTAGGCTCCAACCCAGGACAATTAAAAATGCAATGACTTAAAACTTTAATTTTACTTAGGAAAGATGTTCCATTATAATGCTGTATAGCAGAGCTTCCTGTGATAATGTAAGTGTGTGTGTGTGTGTGTGTGTGTGTGTGTGTGTGTGTAATGTGGCTAGAATGACTAAGGAACTGAATTTTTAAATTTTATTTATTTCTACTTAATTCAACTTTAAATAGCCACATATGACTAGTGGCTAATGTATTGGGCAGTGATATTTTAGAAAGATGAATATTCAGCTTAGACACCTACTATCAGACAAAACTATTCTCAAAGCATGAGCCTAATGCCGAATAGAAAGAGTTTGAGATCATTTTACTCATGAGTACTCCCTCTGGAATAGGTTAAATAGGTAACTTTGTTCAAGACAGAAGTAGGCGTGATACTGAACAGAGTTTTTGCATTAGGTTTTCGAATCCATGACCAACAAAAGTGAATTCCCATGGAAAGGGTTTAGTATTATAAGGACAATAACATTAACTGACACAGAAATAGCAGAAATGTAAACACTAGAGCATCTGGCTGCTATCAGCATGTGTCTGATGTGATGTGCAACACTCTAAGGTGGCAAATCTCTCCTCCCTAAGAAATGACTCTATTTAGAGTGGGCCCTACAACCAAGGAAGCCAATGTCAAAGCAGTGCGTGTTTCTCACATCATGTTACCACCAGTTAGTATATTTCTCAACCAGAGGAAGGATGGGATATTATATAGCCCACCCCATCAGCCAAAAATATGGTAGGTGTAAGGGGCATCTAAGTGGCTCAGAGGGTTGAGCGTCTGACTCTTTGTTTTGGCTCAGGTCATAATTTTGCAGTTTGAGGGATCAAGCCCCGCATTAGGCTCTGTGCTGATGGTGCAGAGCCTGCTTGGGATTCTTTTCCCCTTTCTCTTTGTCCCTCCACCTCTCACACTGACTCTCTCTCAAAATAAATAAATCAACATTTAAAAAAATATATGGTGGATGTAAGAAACAGGTTTTGTGCCTCCCTTATAGGCGTATCATTAAAATTCTATGTAAGTCTGAAAGCTACTTGGGGATAAGGAAGCTTGGGGAGACCAAGGAAAAGTGTAGCATATATAATAGGTGATGTTAACATTCCTTACAGGAAAGGAAATCAACAAAAACAACGCTCAGGTTATATCATTGCACTACCTTGGCTGTCCCTATAATGTCCTTAGGGAAAAATAACAATGTAAAGATTGCTACCATTTTTAAATATTTATTTATTTTGGGGGGAAGGAGAGAGGGAAGGAGGGAGAGACAGAGAGCGAGTGCAGGGGAGGGGCAAAAAGAGAGAGAGACAGAGAATCCCAAGCAGGCTTGGTGCTATCAGTGCAAAGCCCAACATGAGGCTCAAATTCATGAACCATGAGATTGTCAGATGCTCACCTGACTAAGCCACACAGGTGCCCCACCATTTGTCATTTTATAGGCATAAGCCTGAACACATGAAGCCTTGCGTATCATGGATGAGCTATAGGCATCTGAAATATATAAGGTATATATATAAAACACTGCTGTCCCAATGATAACTCTAGAGCCCACAGTGATCAGCAAGGTGGGCAATGACCTTCCTGGTTGAAAGTTCTATACAGATAGTTACATATAGTGACATATATATATACACACACACATATATATATATATATATATATATGGCAATTTCTCCCAGAAACTCTCAGCCAGAGCGAGGGAGTTAGAAGTAGGATGGAGGCATTGTTTGAAAAGCACTACCAAAGAGACAAAAAGGATGAGTTTTTGACAGAAGTTTAAAAGAAATGCAGTGAACAAAAATGAAGTTACAACCTCTGAAATATTGGGCAAAGAAAATAGAGTAAAAATGTGATTATCAAGCTATGCACAGGGATGACCTTGCCCACAAGGGCACACAGGTCAATAGGGCGGAGCCGCCACCCACGCAGGTACACATCCCAAACTGAGCCGCTGTCCACTGAGTTACCCAGAGTGGTACTAGGTGTTCTTTATTTTGTTTGCTATCCTGATGAAATACTTGGGGCTAATTACACTTTTGGAAATAAAGATGTTCATGCTTTATATTTCATAATGTAACTGCTCTCCTGTGGTTTTGACAGCTCTGTTTTGTTCAGCAGAGTTACATTCATGTGGGCTTTTAGTTTCACATTTTATTTTGCATTTCACTGTAAATGTATATGCAGAGCCAGATCTTTTTTGCAAAACATGGTTTGTTTAGGGCAGTATTGTAGTAATTAATCAAAAGATTCCTTGTTAACCCCATTCCTATTGCTTGGCACTGATTTCTCTCAGTTACAGCCTGATTTCTCTCTTCCCTGGGTTAATCTGCAGGAGCATGCCCCTCGAGCTGACCTACCCAGTTGCCACATTGGTGATGTCGGAGTTGTGTTATGGCTTAACATCTTTGGGCTCAGCAAGCTATAATAAAGATGCAAGTTATATGGGGAGAGGTCAGTGGAAATTGACCACAAGAGATCAGAAGTTCATTTCCACAATCTGAGACTTCTGTTCTTCCCCTTGCACTACACACGCAATAGCTGTAAATCTGCAGGAGTCACTGCTTACATGTCTCTAACATCAATGGGGCCACTGTTCTCCATCCCCATGGTAAGGAAACCACTGTCATCTCACCTCACCTGCTTCTTAACTTAGTCTTCCTCAATTCCATTCATGCTCCACTCCACCTGCTATAATGCATTGTCCACATGGCACTCAAAGTGGTTCTGAATGTGTTATTAGAACATGTTATTTCCTGCTTCAAATCACATGCCTATCACACTGAGAATGAAATATACTCAGATGTCTTTCTACAAGGCCCCAGGAGCTCTGTCCCCTGTTTACCTCTCCCACCTCGTCTCCACTGCCCCTCTTCTGTCCCTACATCTAGACACCCTGACCTCCTGCTGTCCCAACACCCATGGATTTCATTTCCAACTGTAAGACCTTTGCACTGGCTGTTTCCTTGGCCTGGAATATTCCTTAACTCTGCATGGCTGATTTCCTTGTGACATTCAGGTCTCAGTTTAACAACGTGACCTCTTCACACTCAGACCCAGTCTAAAGTAGCCTTGCTCAGATCACCTGATTCAGTTCTGTGCATAGCATTTTGTAAAACAACATGGCATTTTTTTCCTTGTATAGGTTTTTATTTGTTCATTGCCTATCTCCAACCACTTGCAGTAAGCCTCAGTCAAGCAGGGACATTGTACATGCAGACTACCATTGTGGCTACAGTGCTGAGGACAGTACAGATACCTAGAAAGAACTGTGTGTGTATTTGGTGACCACAAACTGCATCTGGGCAGGAATGGGTGGTCTGCCTCATCTGGGACAAGTCCCAGAGCCCCCCTCCCCACCCCATTCCCTTCTCTCTTCAAACCATGACTAAAACAAAGACACAACTCCAACAAACCATTAGGAACCAGTCTTCTCTTAGCTAGTAGTCATAAAGTTATGACTCATAGTTTATGAGATAAACTGATGGATTTCCTGAATGTGTTGACAAGACATCACAGCCTTCCTCCCCTGTGTCCCTGAATTTTATTAAAGGCTTCTAGGCAGCTCTACTGACCATGGTTCTCAACCTTGGGTGCACAAAAGAATCACGTATGTTTAAGAAATACTGATGCCACAAAAAACAGATGGGCAGTCTCCAGGATGGGATAGGGGGAGAGGTTGGCTATAAGGGCACACTGGAGTTCTGGGGGATAATACAAATAGTCTATGTTTTGATTGTGGTATTAGCCACATGACTGTGTGTGTATGTGTGTGTGTGTGTGAAAAATCAAAGAACTCGAAAAGGGCAAACTCTACTCTGTGTAAATTATATCTCAATAAACGCATTTACAAAAGAACTGCTGAGGTCTGAGTCTACCCCTGATGCTCTAAATTAAACAATCAGAACATGAGTCAGAACATGATTTAAAAGCTCCCCAGTTTGTCTAACACACAGCCAGGGGACTGATACAAGTCCAGAACTCATGGTAATAGACAGTCACATGAAGGAGAGGAAGCCAGCGGGGAAGGAACTGGGCCACAGGCCAGATGTGCTGCAGCTCCTGAGAAAGAATTCAGGGTTCTCATTTTTGAGGTTTGTGAGATGTGCACTACAGTGATGTTATCCCTACTGCCTGAAAAGGGGCTGGAAATAATGAGTAGTCTTTTATATATGCATTAAACACAGTGAGGGCAGAGGGGAGAAGCATGGGATGTTTATATTTATTTTATAAGGGAAAAGTGCTACAACCAACTAATTTTTTTTAATCAAAGAAAAATTATAATAAGCAGGCACTTGCTTTTGTTTGTGTGTTTGTTTTGCTTTTGTTTTGTTTGTGATACAGCAAATAGGCTATTTTGGAGAAGATGTGAAAATCCTCAGTGAGGCACGGACAGGGAAGAACTCTGTCCCAGTGTCCCTACTACTTTTCTCTAACTTGATGGTGAGTGTCCTTACTAATAAACAAGGACAATGATTGTAACAGCCATTCCTGTCTCTCAGGTCACCTGGGGAGGCTGTGAATAGTGGGGGGTAGTGGAGCCGGTGCGGGGGGGAGTTATGTCTCTTGGGTGAAATAGTAAGTCCCAGGTAGTGAGTTGTTTGATTACTTCTCGCTTTAAAAAGATGATTTAATGTTCAGCTATATACTCCAGAGAAAAGTTCTAGAAAAGTTCCTGTGAGATAAGCAGAGCCTAGATTTAGACCTTGAGTTTCACTATCCGCATCCTTGAACATGTATACATTCTTATTATCATGACCATAGGCACCTTTACTCATCATGATGCTGAATTCAAAAGCTTCTAAAATCATTAAAAGAATAACACTTTCATCCACACTATCTTCTGGGTCTTCTGACTGAGATTTATTCTAGGATTTTAAGTAACCTTCAGCCATTTATGGGTATTTGGACTCATTCTGAAAGCTTCAAAACATTCTATGGTACAAAAGGCATTAGAAATGTGTGTAAAAAATAAATAAGTATGAATTAGAGAAGTCATGCTAGAAATGCTGTTCATGAACATAGTTGACACTGTGCCATTAACTGAGGTTGTTCCAGGCTATTTTTTAATTTCCATAATAGGTTTTGCCCATGTTTTGCTCAGAGAAAGTGGTTATACAGTTGAGCTCTGTAATGGAGGTAATGTTACTCTCCCAGTATGAGGCTCTGAATGCTTTACAAGAATGATCAATAAGAGAACCTCAGAAACACACCCAGACACACCCCACAACCTAGGACTACACGCTGAATTTCCTAAAGTATAAGTCCATGACAGAATATAAAGTGGTGTCCGGGGTAGGCTGGCGATAGAATATTAAGACCAAGGAAATCGGAAGAAAGTATGGACTTTAGTTAACGTTACTATTATTCATGGTAACAAATGTATCATACTAAGATAAGAGCAAAATCTGGGAGCAAAGTATATGGAAACTCTTTGTACTATCTTTGCATTTTCCTATAAATCTAATACTGTACTAAAAAAATATAGTTTGTTAAAAAATAGTGGTATAAGAAACGAAGATTTTGCATTCTCTACTTACTGCCCCCAACTTATGACATATCATCATTACAAAAAAAAGCTTCTCTATTTTGATAAGATGGTACATATTTTGTATGATTTTTGAAATCATAATAGTTCAAAAGCTTTTTTAAAAAATTTTTTCCCTTCACTGACTGCTTTTGCTCTACAGCAATTTCCCTGTCCTTTATTCTCTATTAAATCTTAAAAATACCACTTATTTGAACTGGGGAGGAGGAAGTTATTTATATATTTATGTATTACCTTATTCCACAAAGGAATTAAGAAAAAAGAAAAATAGCTCAATAAAGTCTTATCCTCAATTCCCCAAGATAGTCTAAAATTACAGAGCAGTCTATATTTCCATGATAAAGAGTATATTTTATGCACTACTTCAGAGTTAACAAAGCATATCCCTGCACATTATCACACATTAGGTAACTACTGTGAGGTTTAGAATTATCTTTATTTCGAGATGAAGAAAACTGAGGCTTTGAGAGGTGAAGTAAAAGGTTCCAACCTGCATGGAGCTGTCTGCTCCCTGCAGGTCTCATGACCTCTCCTCCATCCTGCTGGCCCCGGAGCCACACTGTCACACTGGAGACAGCCTTCTGTGTATAAAGCCCACAGACACATCTTGCCCAATTCTAAATCAACCCTCAGGTTATAATCATGGTGTCCACCTTTGCCTACATACCACTTCCCCACTTCCTGAACACAAGTAAGCCAAGAGCCAGTTGATCTTTCGCTGTTGCCTAAAACATATATTTTACCTGTCTCCTTTTTAAAGTATAGAGTATGTATAACTGCCCAGCAATTATACACAATTTCAACAGACTAACTTAAGGTCAGCCTTTGAAAGAGAGAAACATTTTTTCTATACATATACAGTAATATTTGTTAGAAGTCAGAACCATCTCAGATGATTCTACCAGAAACATCAAGCCTTCTTTATATTTTCCCCACAAGGAATCCCAAGGGATTAGCACTAACTAATGTGAGAAAAAAGGGGGCCCAGGCCTCTGGCCAGCCACTTTCTTGCTGGAGAATGACAGCACTGTAAGAATCCCACTTGGGGCTGCCCTTCAGGCTTTAGATCGACTGAGGAAAGAACCCCAGTGTGTCTGCTCTCATTAGAGCAGAAGTGTAGGTTTGATGTTTTGATATTTTATAATCATTGATGAATCAAATAGGAGAATGAGAATGATGAAAACAAGCCAAAACAAAAAATCAAAGCATGAGACAAATCAAAGACTGAGGCACATGTCTGCTAACGTTAACCCTAACAATCTGAAACTCATGGAGAGATCAAGGTGAAAGCAACAATATGTACCTTACATGAGATTTTGACAGATCGAGAAGGGAGATCTTTGAAAGATCAAGAGAATTTCTGGAGCAACATAACAGCTGATATAAATTTACTTTCTGATTTTTAAAGGGAACCTGGGAACTCTAAGCAATTCCAGTACAAGGCACAAAGGGGTTTTCAAGATCCTTTCAGTTTGTGGAAGAGATTGAGAAATGCTGGGGACAGCTTGCTGTTTGCTTATAATGAAACAGAAATTCTTCTTTTGCGTTTACAAGTCACAGATGCCCATATAAATAAATTATGACTTAGGAACAATCAAACATAACCCTTTAAAAGGGCCTGCACAATTTGTCTTCAGTAGTTGATGTTGGTGTTTCTTTAACTTTCAAAGGAGAAAAAGAAAAGCTTTGAACCATAAAACTGAATGAATCTCTTAGAAGGGCAAGGCTAGGGCTGGCTCACCTTTCTGTCCCCAGCCTCCAGCACTTTGTCTGCAGAACATGTATGTTGAATACAAATGACTTGGCGTTGCATTTTACAGGCCAACTGAATAAAGTAGCTTGTTAAGTACAGAAATACCTCATTAATCAGGGTACCTGCCTGTTACAGAATTTCTTCTCTATACATATCTGACTTTTGGAATCTTGCATGAGCTTTAAAGCACAATCAAGAGAGCAGGGCTGATCACAAAAGCAGATCCAGGTTCAGTAATGAACAAGAATACCAGCTTGGGCCCCGTTAAGTGGGACCCATTTCAGCCTATGAGCACTTGTGGTATACAAGGGATACAGGGGAGAACAAATGCCCAGTGAGTAGATGCAGCCACCTCGGTGTCACTTGCTCCCTATGAGATCAATGCATCAACTTTCAAGGATTCTCCTCAATAAGATGATTCTGGTTGTACCTCAGCTGCAAACTCTCCCCCCATGACTGGGTCATGGAGTCTATTCTAGTAAAGTGCCATATACATAACCACGCCTTCCACCATAAACGTATCTGGATTCTGCCTAAACTGCAAAGAAATCATACCCTGTGATGAATTTGAGGAACTTCCAATAAAGCATCCAAACTTTAATACTTGAATTTGAAATTATCTGTTTGTCACTGCCTGCATTCAGCTGAGGCTGCTGGGTAAGTGTCCCCAGGAAAGGAATTCATATTATAGTCTTTTCTTTCCATAGCCTCTTACTAAGAGACATAGTGATTTTTTAAAAAAAAAGATAACTTAAAATAAGGGAAACTTGTTTTCTTTAATCAAAAGATAAGTCACCATGTTAAATATTTACTATGACACTTTATCTGAAAAATCGTTATACTTTAGCAAAAGCCATTGCTTTTGCCTTGGAGAACTAAATCTTCACATCTTAAAATTTATGATAAAGAGTTTCACTGATTAAGGCAAGGGTTTCTCAATCTCGGTATTATGACATTTGGGCTGACATAATTTTTTGTTGAGAAGGGGCTGTCCTCTGCACTGAGGGATTTTTAGCAGCACCTGGGCTCATGTGATGCCAGCAGCATTCCCCACCAGTTGTGACGACTAAAAATGTTTCCTGACATTACCAAATATGCCCTGGGGTGCAAAACCAACTCTACTTGGAGCCACTGATTTAGTCATTAAAATCTAGTGGAAACCCTACTTTATTATACATTATACATTTACAAAATACATTTCCTTAAATCATAAAAATGAAATAATCTTTTTATATTGTAGAAGCTGATTTTAATTATTTTCT
>NC_043701.1:39894688-39993738 GCF_006229205.1 Suricata suricatta | reverse complement strand
CTCTCTGTCTCTCTCTCTCTCTCAAAAATAAATAAACATTAAAAAAATGAAATACTTCATTCTTCCTCATTGCCATATAGTACTCCATTGTATATATATACCACATCTTCTTGATCCATTCATCAGGTGATGGACATTTAGGCTCTTCCCGTGATTTGGCTATTGTAGAAAGTGCCACTATGAACATTGGGGTACATGTGCTCCTATGCATCAGCACTTCTGTATCCTTTGGGTAAATCCCTAGCAGTGATATTGCTGGGTCATAGGGGAGTTCTATCGATAGTTTTTTGAGGAGCCTCCACACTGTTGGCCATTTGTAGCAAAGTGGATGGACCTCAAGGGTGTCATGCTAAGCAAAATAAGTCAGGTGGAGAAAGACAGATACCATATGTTTGCACTCATAGGTCTAACAGGAGAAACCTAACATAGGACCATAGGGAGGGAAAGGGGGAAAGAGAGCTGGGGAGATAGGGGGACACAAATCATGAGAGACTACTGAATACTGAAAACGAACCATGGACTGAAGGGGGAGGGGGAGAGAGGGAAGGGGGTCATGGTCATGGTGGGGGGCACTTGTGGGGAGAAGCACTGGGTGTTATATGGAATCCAATTTGAAAATAAACTATTAAAAAATGAAATACTGAAAAAGATTCTTGTCTCTGTGTGTTCTAGGCTGGAAGCCTTTGTCTTGGGATCAGCTCCCCATCCAGCTCACAAAACAAAGAAATAAGTAAAAGCACTTACATTTGAAAGTTGTGGTAGAAGGACTTAGCCTGAAAACATTTAAAAATATTCCATGAGTGATTCCTATCTAAGTTCTGTAACATATTCAAGGTACCTCCAATGAATTATTTCTCTTTGGACTCATGTAGCCACTGTCTTCTGTAAGACAGAGCCTAAGTAGTAACCTATTTGGACAATTAAAGTTCAGTTGACCCAGAATATTGTGCATTCACTGAATGGGCTTGGGTTACATTTCTTGATGTGGGCACATTTTTCCCCTTTCACAGATGTGAAAATGGATGGAAAGGGCTATTCTAGTGATGTGATGTGGCCAGACAGACCCACTAGGAAAGCAAGCACTTGCTTGCTATTCTCTGTGTTAGCCCTTTGATTTATTCATAACTTGGTACAATTTGTAATTATTTAATTTCTCTTTAACTTGTTTTACTTGATCTTCCCACCAGAATGTCCACTTTTAAGACAGAGAACACCACATTTATCTTGTTCAAGGATAAACAGTAAGCATTTACTGTACCACCTTGGACACAGCAGGCACTTAACACATGTAAATTGAATGAACTGGAGAAATGAATACAGGATCTAAGTTTGGGGGTAGGGAGGTTTCCTGCAGCCTGAGCACTGCCAGTGTTGCTCTGGGTCTGCTGCAGAAGGGTTCCGTTGGTGGCTCTTTTATACTAATTAAGATACAAGACCTGTTCAACACCCTTTTCCTTTGTGCAACTCAGCTTTCTCACTGTAAAGGAAACCTGGCTAGGGGTGGGGGGATGTTGAAAATGTAAAACTGTGCTGCATTCCTTGAAGAGCTTACAGATTTTGTCTGATTTCTAACCACATACTTGTATAAATGAATTAGCTGATTTTCCAGGTCAGCCCAGAGAAAGGGTGAATGAAGAGGGGCTTATTGAGAAAGTAAAATGGACTCAATTTTCTTTAATATAGTTTTGGGGGAAGATATATATCCTAAAATGGGATGGTCAAATTTTCTCTCACAAGGGCTTCTTACCGGCTCTGAACTTTTCATACTGAAGACCTACTTCTATTCATACTGTCAGTACCAGCAAATTCCCCCATTCCCGATGACTAGCATTGTTAAGGACTTTCTCTAAGTTAAGCATTTACATACATTATCTTGATTATCCTTGAAACAACTCCTAAGGAAATCTTCTTATCTCTACTTGACAGATGAGGAAACTGAGGTGCAGGGTCATTAAATAACTCAGCCAGGACCACCCAACTATTAATCATAAAGTCATAGGGATCGGAACCCAAGCCTTCTTGTCCTCAGTGCTTGTGCTGTTGGAGAATATCACTTTTTCATCCCTCAAAAAAATTAACAGCTTTACTGAGATATAGTTTACATTACATAAAATTCACCTATTTAAGTGTGAAATTCAGTGGTTTTTGGTGCACTGAGTCGTTCAACCACCATAATATAATTTTAGAACACTTTCTTCACCACCAAATGAAAGCCCTATACCTATTAGTTTATACTACATTATCCGTTTGTTTTTAAATCTTATTTTTCCACCTTCTATCATTTTGGCCACTGCAAAAGATCTTGTTTTCCTTAATAAATTTTCAATTCAGAATTACATCAGTCAACACATGCCTCCCCAAGTTGGCTTTCCCTGGGAGTATGTGTTTTATGGTTTTCTCTAGGACAACTGGATAAGCCAAGAACGTATGTCAGCAGCCCTATTTGTCATATTCGATCGTGGTATTCAAAGTAAGCCACCCTGTGGAGCTTCCCCTCAGGAGGAGACGGATCCATCATAGACTTTACTCAGTATGAAGATGTAATAAGACTTTCAGGGACAAATGATACTTAGGTGTTTGGCAAAAATAAAAACTTACTTTGGGGTTGCCTGGGTGGTTCAGTCAGTTAAGTGTCCAACTCTTAATTTCAGATCAAGTCATGATCCCACAGTTCGTGAGATCAAGCCCTGCATTGGGCTCTGCACTGACAGTGAGGAGCCTGCTTGGTATTCTCTTTCCCTCTTTTCTTGCCCCTTCCTGGCTTGCTCCCTTTCTCCCTTTCTCCCTAAATAAATAAATAAATAAATAAATAAATAAATAAATAAATAAAATAAAATAAATAATAAAAAAAGAAAAACTCACTTTGTAATTTTCTTTTTAATAGTGCTTAATAGAGCCTTGAAAAAAAAAGTGGAAAAACCCCTCCAATCATTATTGTGCCCTTACAATGACCCAAATGCCTTAGAGCAGCTCTGTGAGGTAGTTGATATGAAGTCTGTTTGATAGACATAGAAGCCACGTTCAGGGGCTAACTTTAAGTGCTTTCATAACAGTATCATCTGTGTTTCAGTGGAAGAAGGTCAAACATTTGTTGCTGATATTTAGCCTGCTCCAATGGAGGTTAAGTACTGCCAGGAGACAATTTAACCACAGGAGACAGCACATGTGGAGGGCCTACTTTACTCTAAGGGTTTCCGGCATGGTGCCCTGCCATAAATGAAATTTCCCATAGGAATTCTTTCTTGGACATGTTCAGCCTCCTTCATTCTCTGGCTATTACTTAGCGCTGGATCAAATATTGTTTTCATTCAGAGTGGATGTAAGTAGCACGAACATGTCTGGAACAAGTGGGGTGTTGAAAAATAAAGATTGGAGGAGATGATGAGAAATGGGTCTATTTTTTTTTTTTAAATCACATTGGGTAATGTATGAGAATAAGGGCTTTTCAAATGGACACTGGGACACCTTAGCTCTGGAGAATATTATATTCAAGAAAAGAAACCTTCAAAGAGGATTTTTCAATAAATGGGCTGCCTTTTTAATGACTCTTCCCAATTTGTATAATTTTTCTAAAACTAACAAATTTGACCTTGAGTTTGACCAGCTATTAAAAGACTGGTCTAAATTATGAAAGAGTATAGATTCTTTCACCCTTAAACTTCTTTATAGGAAATATTATTTAATCACAAAACCTCATTGGATAAATCTTGAGGATTAACTGTTTCATCTTTATATTTCCCAAAACTATGTTTCTATTTTCTACCTAATTTAAAGGGGATCTTTTCCTCTTTCAACCAAAATCTTAGATATCATGGAAAGCATTTACTAACTGCATGACTGGATACAGCAATATTTTATAAATTATAACTAGTGAACTTTGAACCCTTTCCTCAAGGAATTTTACCACTAAAATCTGGCTATATAATTTATGAACCTTAAGTGGTTTGGCTTCTGTGCAAGTTTTTATATAATTATCATTAAATATAAGACATTTCCAGGCTTTTCCTTCCATTATGCATCATGTTCTTCTTTTCCATTCGTGGTTCCCTTTCCTCTTTTAAGTTTAGGTTTCCAAGATTCTCTTATTTGAGCTGAATCTTAGCTCCCTGGGCCAACAGAGAACAATGCTCGCATCAAGTTCTCTGTGTCTGGTGAGACCTAACAGAAGGATAGAAGACTTTTCCACACTAGTCCAGCAGTGTTACTGTCTGCTCTGTAAACCCGAAGTTTATCAGATCTCTTCTTCTGTTGTCAAAATGTCCTGTCAGTATTGTTCTTCTAGTTATCATGTGGTGATCTTTCCTAAAAGCTTTTCATTTCCATGCAAAACCGTGTTAGTGTAAAGAACTGATATCTCAAGCTACCAGAAACAGTGCTTTATATGTATGAGAGAAACAAAATTGTAAGTAAAAAATTCCAATTTTATATCTAGTTCATCAGTGGCCTCATCATACTTTTAAGACCCTCTTCTTCAGCCAGATACCCACCTTATCTAATATTTGCCTTTATGTCTGTGTCTAAGAATCAATGCATATATACCATGAATTTTCAAGTGATTGGAAATGTAAGTTCTTAATAAGTCAGAAAGATATATGAATGTCATTTTTCATATACTGCAGCGTTTCCAAATTTCAAATCTCTTCCATAACTCATCTTTCTTGAGAGGTCAGTGAACTGGGGTCAAGGCAGGCTGGGTGCCTGTCAGATTTAAGAAAGGCAGGCAAAATGATAAAAAAAAATTTTTTTTGATGTAAGGATGTAATCTAAATGGTATGGAGCCATAATATGAAAGCAGATCAATACGCAAGAGTTGCAGTCTGAATTGTGGCAGGGAAGAGACAAGTATAACAAAAACAGAAACAAAACAAAATAAAACATCAGCATATCTTATCCTAGGAGGAGGCCCAAGAGGCCCAGCCTACATTCAGCACCAAGGAGAGCAGCAACCATAGGCCAAGCATATCAGGATTCCCCAAGGATGGTAATCTAGTCTCCTCCAGAGAAAACCTGGAACCAGTATGCGGTTTAAGGAATGTTCAACAGATGTCTTGGAGTGGGGTGAGTGTCAGGTAGGAATAATACAAATCTTTGTTTTTCTATCTTTGAGGTACTTTTGTTAGAATATTCTAAGAATTTGCATTTCCAGAGATGGAGGAAACCCATTTAAAAAAATTTCTTAATTAGCAACATCCATGAAAGATTGGCATGTAGTTTTGGTTGGCCAGGACCAGTGCCTCACAACTTTGTGGTACAATTTCATGTGTTTAAAACAAACAAAAAACTGTCGAGTTTCCTGAAACCTCCACACATGTTCATCCTAGTCTACCTTCTAGAGTTGTATGCAGTACCTCAAATACCTTTCCATTTGACAATCTTTGAAATACTTGAGGAAAGTTAATGTGTCTCTTCTTATCTTTCTCAACTCGAGGCTAATCATATCCCATTTCTTCAACTTCTGCTTACAGACATCATTAGCTTACTTCTTTATATATGCCCCTGGCTTTCCAAAGACCTTCTTAGAATATGTATCCTGGAATGATTCCTAGTATTCCAGGCATGGTCTGAGGCAAGTATAGTTATCACAAGACTTTCAACTCTCTCCTTGGATCTGGAAACTCTATTTCTGTGAGTGCAGTCTGAGACTCTATTGTTTTTACTAAACTACCATATACTATGGGATTAGATTGATAGTGTCATCAACTAAAATGCTCAGGTCCTTTGCCCAGAGTTTTTGATAAAAATCTCCTCAGTTTTAAACTAGTGCAACTGATTTTTTAAAAATACAAGTGTAGAATTTTATAAAAGTTCAATTAATTTTGATATTTTTCCCAAGTTTTCAGTCTATTAGGACATTAAAAATCTTTAATTATGAATTGCTTCTCTTAATTGAGTATTTTAAAAAGTCTGATGAGTATAATTTGCATGCCTTCATTCAGATTATAGATTCACATCCTTAAAAAGATACAGCCAAGGATAGACTCATGTTCCCTCCAAGAAAATGATTCTAAGAAATTCTTAAAACATCCCCTCACGCTAGAGACTAGATACACTATATTTAGGGCACCTCTAATTTATCATGTTAACATTTATGACAGAAAAGAAAGTGATTTTGGGTAGAAACTAAATCTAGGGAACCCCACATTTCTCCAACTATTATTACTTTATCTTCACTACTCTTTTCAATAATCCATTTAAAAAATTTTTTATCAGTGATAATAGTTTTCAGAATCTACTTAAAAATTTTTTTAATGTTTTATTTATTCTTAAGAGAGAGAGAGAGAGAAACAGAGCCTGAGTGGGTGAGGGGCAGAGAGAGAGAGGGACACAGAATCCGAAGCAGACTCTAGGCTCTGTGCTGACAGTTCAGTGCCTGTCAGCACAGAGCCTGACCCAGGGCTTGAACTCATGAGAGGTGAGATTACGACCTGAGCTGAAGTTGAACGCTTAACCGACTGAGCCACCCAGGCACTCCCAGAATGTACTTTTAAGGACTGTGAAAATGATACCATTCAGTTCCTCAGCAGATACTGATTACCGGCCTGCCATGTAGACGTACAAGAATTGGCCTCTGTTTTCAAATATCTGTGAAGAATATGGAATTGGCTAAAAGCACAAAAACTGTACTGTAATAAGAGAAGTGATTTGTGCTATAATAAAATAATATATAAAGTTAAAGGGCTACTTTTACATTGCAGTTACTTATAACAGGCAAAGTGTGCTAATATTTTATTAGATATTTTAAGGAAATCTTAAGACATACTGTGAAAATAAATACAATTTTAGTTTTTTGTATCATCTTAATTCAAATTAAACTTAAGATCTTCTGTTTATTCAGATTATGTTTAATATATCTGGGGGATCTGTGTAACCTATATCATGTAATACCTTATAGAATTGTAGGATTTCAAGATTCAAATAATTTTATCCAAGCCCTTGCAAATAGTATGCATGCATATAATAATTCAGAGGAAGGCACCACTATGTGGCAATCTCGTTTCTGGCACCTCTCCCATCTTCATTGAAAACCTGCTAAAAAAAATTTCAATTTCCATTGCTTGTAAATGTGAAATAGACAAACTTCTTTGGTTCAAACATCTTTCCAACCATTTATGCACATATTAGCATATGTATTGCATTTCTTGTCCTAGCAATAATGCTACTGCTTACAAACAATAGAGCTGAGGATATTCCATCACCCAGGAAACAGATTTCTAAGAAGCTTATCATTTAGCTCTCCCATGATACCCATGTCTCCCTGTCAGCCATGTCAAAAAGCAGTTGCAACTCATCCTTCAACATAAATACTGAACATCAAAATGGATATGAGAAAATGGTTTCTGTGGCCAGTAGACAAATACACAGAGATGATAACAAGAAACAAAGAACTGGAATGTCTATAGAAAAAAAAAACTCTTGTTCAAATTAGAAGCAGCAGAGCATACTACAAAGAACATAGGCTTTAAAGATTTGGGTGAACTTGGTTTCTATAACTTACTAGTTATGGGAATTGGGGCAAATGGAATTCCCTCTCTGAATCTTAACTTCTTCAACTTTTGGCAATTGATATTACAGCAGGAACTAAACAAAGATTCCTGGGCCCACTACCAGATTAATTTAAGAATTTCAAATTATACAGACACTTCTCCAAAGAAGACACCCAGATGGCCAACAGACACATGAAACTATGCTCAACATCACTTATCATCAGGGAAATACAAATCAAGCCCCAATACCTCACACCCATCAGAATAGTTAACATAAACAACTCAGGCAACAACAGATGCTGGAGAGGGTATGGAGAAAGAGGATCTCTTTTGCACTGCTGGTGGGAACGCAAGCTGGTGCAGCCACTCTGGGAAACAGTATGGAGATTCCACAAAAATTTAAAAATAGAACTACCCTATGACCCAGCAATTGCACTACGAGGTATTTATGCAAGGGATACAGGTGTGCTGTTTCGAAGGGACACATGCACCCCAATGTTTATAGCAGTACTATCAACAATAGCCAAAGTATAGAAAGAGCCCAGATGTCCATCGATGGATGAACAAATAAAGAAGATGTGATATGCATATTCAATGGAGTATTGCTTGGCAACTAAAAAGAATGAAATCTTGCCATTTGCAACTACGTGGATGGAACTAGAGAGTATCATGCTAAGCAAAATTAGTCAATCAGAGAAAGACAAATATCATATGACTTCACTCATATGAGACCTTTAAGATACCTAACAGATGAACGTAAGAGAAGGGAGGCAAAAATAATATAAAAACAGGGAGGGGGACAAAAACATAAGAGATTCTTAAATATGGAGAACAGAGGAGATGGGTTTTGAGAGGGGGGATGTGATGGTGGGAAGGTAGGAGAAGAAATGCAATAATACTCACAGGGCCAGGATGATGGAACCCAGTACAAAGGGCAAGAGCTTAGAGCCAGAGTCCTGAGTTTCACTTATTACCTGGACCCTTTTAGCTGTGTGGTCACTGGACTTGTGAATAAGTTCACTCATCTCAAAAACGAGATTAAGATATTATCTGTTTCATAGGATGAATAAGTATTAAATAAGACAACGGGCTTAAAAATTCTTAGCAAAATATCTACCACCCATGGTAAGTACTCAAAAATATTAGTATTACATTTTCAGTTTATTAGATATAATACAGCAAGAAGAATAAGCAGGCTGATTAATAAGTGATTGCTATATAGATTGAGACAAATGTGTAACAAGACAGACATGAATTATGATAGTTTTGAGGGAAATTTTATTACTAATGGCAGTTTTTAAATGTTTATTTATTTGTGTTTGTTTTCAGAGATAGGGAGTGGTGGGGGGGGAGAGAGAGATGGAGAGAAAGGAGAGAGAGAGAAAGAAAGAGAGAGTCCTAAACAGCACAGAGCCCGATGTGGGGCTCAATCTCATAATCTGTGAGATTGGAACCTGAGCCAAAATCAAGAGGCAGATGCTTAACCAACTGAGCCACCCAGATGCCCCACCAATGGTAGTTTTTACATTATTTTAGTCCTTTTATACATTTTTCAGTGGGATTTGGATCCTGGTTCTTACTTAAGATTAAAATTAATGATGTCATGGAGCAGATTTGTCATGCTTTTGAAAAAAATAATGTTTTTACAACTATTTGTACATGTCTACATTTTTAGGATTAATGAAAATAAAAGGTTAGAGACTGATTCATTCTGTGACTTTCACCTGGATTTCTCTTCATATAATAGACATCCTACCATCTGTTATTCTAGACAGAAAATGGTAAAACCATTTGGAGATAGAAGTCAAGTTCTCCCAAAGCAATGAGGCTCTTGTAAAATTGTCCACAAAAGAGATTCTCTCATGACTTTTTATATCTTACAAGCCTTTCATCATTCTTCCTTTTCAATGTCTCCAAAATATAGAAGCCCTAGTCAGCTCAGCAATATCCATTCAGCCAAGAATATTTACAGCAGTATCAGAAGAGAGGTTAGCCTAAGCTTTTGATGCACTCAAGTGCATGTGTGCAGACACACACAGCAGACACACACACTCTCTCTCTCTAGGATCTGAGCATGTATCTTTAAGAAAGAACACATGTCTTTACATTTCTGAGCTTCATCTAAAGAGTTGAGTTTGGTGGGAAGTGGTTGTTGGCTGTTCTGCTAGTTAATGATCTCTATTTTGGGCCTTTACAGAGTAGCAAACATTTTCTTTTAAATTTGGGAACTGGCATAATGTTATCAACTTCCCATTGTGTCAAGTAAAACCATTAAAAAAAGTCCTCTACTGTTATCACCAACATTTAATAAAGAGTAAGACATTTTTAACCCTAGAAAAGTTGTCAGGGCACAAATACAGAAAAAGATTAGTTCTTCTGCGCTATAAGGCAGAGGGCAATTTTATACTAACATGCACAAACATGCATGCACAACCACCCATTATAGCATATATCACTGGCTGCTGAACAGTAAAACTCTGTTCTGAGTCCTCAGGCCAGAGTTCTTTGTACTCCTTTATACTAAGATCAGATCCCTACTTGCTCTCACTTTATTTGATTCTGTGGGGCTGGTTTCATGCAAATGTTAAGTTCTCCAGGATACACCACTCAAGTCAAAGCAACAGAGTTATAAAAAAATATTTTTTTAAATCTTCCACTCTTGCGGGAGAGATTTAGCTGTTCATCGCAGTTTCACTGTAGATTTTAAAATCCACTTTAAAAACCTGAAAGGTGAGGGGCCATGTAGCACCTGCTCTCTCGCTTGCCCTCAAGGGCACTTCTACACTGCCCCTGCACTTTGCCACCACACTAGTGAGGGTGGCCAGGCATCAATACTGCACCAGGGAAGAAAGTGAGGAAAGGAATATTACCAGGCTTTCTTCAGACTAACCAGAGGAGGTGATGGGAAATGATTTTGCGTTGCCACACAGGTCAATAGACAACTCCCACAGGTTCAGCAAGGACTAAACACCTTTCACTGGGGAAACTTTCAGAGACAGTTCAGGGACCCCCTAGAGTGGCTCCCCAAGACCAGGATGGCCTCTAAGTATTGACTATGGTATGAAGATACTTCTAGAAAACCAAAAGACCCTATATTCCACATGAATAATAAATATTCCCTCTGAAAATACTTGGTTGAAGGATTCCTCATAGACTGTGAATTATTTGGAAAGTCTAGAATTGGTGGGCTGAGTTCACTTATACTGAAAAAGGGTTTCTGAAACCATGGTAGGATCCTTTCTTTCTAGGGGTCTATGGCAGGGGTCAATGCACTTCAAGCATAGTACCGCTTATCCATGAGGTATCCTGTTGGCCTGAGATTTCCCACCAGGGCCACTTGAGGCTTCTGAGGTCCCCTTATAGTGACAGTCTCAGATGAGAGCTGGATGCTAGAGTCTTTTCCAGTGTCCAGCAAACCACCCTAAGACAGCTCCCTTACCTTAACTCCTCTGTGCTCACATGGATGAATTCTCCTAATGCACCAAAGGGAACTAATTGTGACTTGAACAGGACATTGACCACATCAGTTAGGACACTTTTACATACAGATGTTCTATAAATCAGAGAGGCTGGCATGCCTTCATTCTTTACAGTGTCCATTATGAGTGTCACGTTAAAATGATTTCAAGGCAGGAAAGTAAGCTTTAGGACCAGTGTATCAGCTCATTGCATATGGAACACCATAAAAATTGGATAACTTATCCTTGTTGAAAACCAACAGCGTGTGTGTCAAACTTTTAGTACATAGTAGTAGAAAATGTTCTATAGGCTGTTAATTAGCTGTTATATTTTCTTCTTTCATTGTATGGCAGAGGCCATTTCTGTGTTTCACTGCTTTTCAGTGTTGCCATCAATGGCATCTCACAGAGCCAAAAAATGATTCACTATTATGTTAATCATTAGGAATTATATCTAACTGGCAAGGAGATTAAACCTTTAACACCCACTTAAGAAAATGTGGCTTTGAAGTCATATGAAGGAGGCCCTAGATAGCACAGCTTAGTACTGAGCAGGATTCTTTTTTTCTTTCTTTCTTTATTATCCTTTTCCTCTCTCAAATTTTCCCACATGAGACCTCACAGCACCAGAGCAATAATGATAACAATGCCTTTCATTTTCTCATTAGTTCCCAATGGTTCCAAATTACCAATCTGAGCTGGAAATGGAGAAAAGGCAAATGGAGGATGAATACATGACCTGCCCAAGGGCAGGTACAGACTCAGACCTCACTGCCTGTTGGCATTTAGTTTTGGCTACAATGACTTCTGGAAGTTTCTGTGATATCACAGGAAGAGGAAGGAAATAAAGAAAAACATACACAAGAGAAAACATGTATTGAATACCTACTATGGATTAGACCCTCTGTTAGGGGCTCTTATCTTTGATCTCCTTTGACTTTTACAACATTCTTATGAGTTGGAATCATGTCCCACACCTTTAAAGGCCAGGACAGCAGGGCTCATGTACATATGCTTGTCCAAGGTCACAGATTCAGCAAGAGGCAAAGACGGGCATTTAACCATCTAACTCAAACTCTGCTGCTAAGAAGGCAAAGAAATATCTCTTAATGGGGCATAGCTCCTTTCTCTGTGTCTGGTTAGAAATGGGCCTAAAATTTTTTAGAACAATTGACCAAAATATAAAAACTTTAGTCAATAATTCTTTTGAGTTTTACTATTATATAATTATAGATCACTGGCTTTATTTATATAGTAAAAGCAAACTGAGTAAATCAATTAATGTGTCAAAATTTTGGATTAAAGCCCCCAAATCACCTGATTCCAGCCCAATGTGGTGATGGTCTGGGGGCCAAAGGAAGCACAGAAGAGACGAACACACACTCACACACAGAAGGTTTGTGATCTCAGAGGCTCCTCTGGCAAAAATGAAGATTTGCAAGTACACATCTGAATGACTGTTTTGGTCATCAATGGGTTTTGATTTTCTAAAATTGTTTATTGCTTGTATTTTGGTTTTTGGAAGATAGATACCTGCCATAACATCAGGTTTCTTTTAGGATAAAATGTTTTACCTTCCGTTTTCACTGATTAACAGAATGGAAAACTCTGAGAAACAGAAATAGGTAGAATAATGGGGGTGGGAGGTCATTTTGCATGGAGACCAAGTGGGATGGGATCTTAGGGATTAGGAAGGAAGAGATTTAAATGGTGATAAAGAATGGTTGGTCTGCTACCTACAGCTTACTACAGGAGAGATTCACAAAGCAGTAGCCTCCCTTCAAAGCACTAGATACAGCCAAAATTCATTGATCTCTTTTATGGAAAGACATGTTCTAAAGAGAAACCTTGTTTCATTCCTACTATGAAATGGTGGAAGAAATGACTAGAGCTGCCCAGAATTCAGTACCATGGTGGTAGCACTTATTAGCCCAAATCTCTTCCTCTCCCTACCCCCTATTCCTCCTTCTCTCCTTTCCTCCTTGTGTCTCTCCTTGCCTCCTTCCTTCCATTCCTTCCCTCCTACCATAATGCTTTTTTACTGGCATATACAGGAAAGACACCAAGTTAGACTCATGGAGAACAGAGGGCACATGTTGGCAGTCAACAAATGAATGGCATAGTTTAGCAGTGGGTTAATTTGAGGAGGCTGCACTGTCTGCTGCATTTTACTATGAGCATGAATTATTTTATAAGAAAAAAGGGAAAAGAAAGTATATTAGAGTAAGTACAATGAAAGACATAAATACTCATGGGATTTTCTCTGTGACTCAAATACTGAAGATTAATTATTAATCTTAAAAGTTTCCACAGTCTAATGTATTTCAGTTTGGATTTTATTCTTTTAATCCCTAATATTCTATGACTAATATCAGCACAAGTGTTAGATTTGTCATCTAAAAAAAGGAAAAATCACATGGAAAGACAATCCATGACTTTGGACAGAAATAAACCCTAGCCAGGTTATATTTCATTCTATGGAAAGCGTTCAGCATTCAACCTGCAGCATCCTGGTTGACACAGCACATCCTGTAATTACCCCTAAAGGCCATTTGATTTGATAATACATTCACCACCATGTATAATTTACATAATGTTTTACAATTATCCATTAATATGCAAATGTTGGGCTAAAGATTATGTAGCCTAGAAATGCAATGCAAGTACTTCTCTGACAATCACACCCGATGTGCTTCGAGATATCTAACCCAAAAGGCCTTTCAATTTTACTGAAGAAATGATGCATGGCGGTCAAGATGAAATGTGAATGAACACAACTTATCATAGTACACAAAGCCGTGATAAGTTCAATAAGCAATTACTCTACTGGGGGCAGTAGGCTGGGCACCAGGGGTATCAGGATAAACAACGTTTTTCTCTCCCGCACTGTGAAGGCCTCCATGATGTTAGTTAGAAAGCCTGTCAAAACTAGCACAAACTGAAGGTGGGAAGTTGAGTGCAGACACACACAACCTTTGGACATGGAATTACCATGAGAACAACCGTCCGGGTGAATATGCTGACACATTTATCAGGTAAATTAGTCTGTGAAATTAATTCCTCCTTCTCCTTTGCTTAACAATAATCCATCTAAAAAGCAAAAGGAAATCAAAGTGGGAAAAGTAAGATGTACCTCTATGACTATAGCATCATTGTTGATGTGTTAAGTGTACTAAAGGAAGAAAATTCAGTTACTGTTCCCATAGCAACTGCAGCTTACTTCCTGGACCTTGTAAATTAACTTATGAAAATTACTCCCACTTGGAGCACAAGGAAACACTGCCCCTAAGCAAGGGAAATCACAGTTAGGTCTAGGTTTGCATTAACAAAGCAGCACACTTTTCTCCAGATGAGGTCCAGGGCAGACAACACTCATGTTAGTAACTCCCTACAGGAAGAGAAATGTTTCCTTCCACTGGTACCACTCAACCAGGTGACTGTACAGTGGGTGTGAGCCCAGGAATTCCAGAGGGATCAAAGAGTATAAACAGACACCTTTTCCCTACACACCAAGGCTTGGAACGTGATTTTATTTCAGCCAGCCAGCAAGAAAAGGAGGCACAGTAAGTACATAGTAACCTACTATTACTTATGAATGCCAATTCTCTTTAGGTTTCAGTGAAAGCTCAAGAGAGAGAAGGGGGCAGGGACCTGACACTTGTATGAAAGTTAAGGTTTCAAGCCTCAAGTGATTATCAATCCAGTTCATGATGTTCACACCTGGACAAAGTCTGATTGTATCCTTCCCTGATAAACACAATGAATTAGTAGACCAACTGACCTCAAAACTGTCAACTAACATCAACAATATCCAAATGTCATTCATTAAAAATGTTAAGTGACATGTTATTTAATAATAAGTATTCTAGAACCAAGGTCATAGTCCTCCTTTCCATCACAACTTCTGCTTTCACCCTGGACTACTTTTAAGTCCACATATGGCCTTGGCCTCATCGTTAGTGACCTTCACTTCCATTTCACATTTGTGATCCCTTTCTACTATCATATCTGAACTGAGAATATTGAGGAAGAGAATGTGTTATAACCAGCATCTAACAAATTTCAATACTCACACAGCCTCCCTTCTTCCCTCCTCAAATAGTTCAACTACTCCAACTGCTGTAGTTCTTCAATCTCATCAAAACCTCAAGTCCATCAGCCCCCTCACACCTCCACGTTCTCTTACTCCTATCCTGTGTCCATGGTATATTACTACAATCATGCTCAATCTTCCAAAACTCCTCTTTCCTTTCAATTTCCTTTCCCATCCCTGTGTCATAAGCCTGACCATGGAGGAGCCTTACAGGCCACTTTCTCTGTGCCTACCCAGAATAGTTGTGGTGACTGAAGGTATGAGATACCACTTAGATTGCCTCACTACACAGCTAGCCTTCTCTAGAAAGTCTGTTTGTCCACAGGCCACGTCATTTTACATATTTTATACTGTTCTTAAAAGTTTCTTATTAGCCCCCCTCACTCTAGGAGATATGGATGTGTCTGCATTCTTCAGAGAGAAAACAAAAGCAATCATCAGAAAACTTGTGTTAACCTCCTGCTACAGAATCTCTGTATTCTCTGGAATGTACTATAGAGTACCAAGGCCATGCACAAGG
This sequence comes from Suricata suricatta, assembly GCF_006229205.1. Lineage (NCBI taxonomy): Eukaryota > Metazoa > Chordata > Mammalia > Carnivora > Herpestidae > Suricata > Suricata suricatta. Next base: position 39,978,183 of record NC_043701.1, on the reverse strand, counting down.
GCTGGGGCATCAAACCATGAGTTCAAATCCTGACTCCTTGATCCAAATGCTATTAGGTCTGGGAAACTACTTCATCTCTGTGCCTCAGACTCCTCATCTATGAGGACCTACAGATAATACCTGTCTCAGTGTGCAGCTGTTACAAGAGATGATCCAGGTAAAGCACATGGAAAAGTGTCTGGCACACAACAGGCACTCAGAAATGTTAACTTTGATAATTACTGCTGTTCTTATAAGTCTTGATTTTCTCTTTTCTTTTTCTCTTTTCTTGGGTTCTGTTAAAATGGAGGTCATATTTGTCCTGCTTTTAAAAGACAATTTCTCCAAGGATAGTTGGATTCCATCTCTTCCTCCATCCTCAGAGACCAGGCCCCATCAGCATCTGCTCTGTCTCCTACTCTAGCAGATCCTGTATATCTATATTCAGGTATTCCCAGAGTATATGCTGGTAAATGTTTAACCACTAGCTCTTGGTGTTGGGTAGGGGTTTATTTGTGATGTACATAGTCCTATTGTGGCCAATTTTAAACTGACAATTGTTTAACAATCAGTTCCCAAACTTGCTGAAAATTTAATAATTGGCTCCAGCACATCAATGACATATGCTGTAATTTCTCTCATCTTTAAACAGACAAAAAAACCAATCACCATCACAAACAAAAAGAAAACAAATAAGCACCCAGGATTCACCTTCCCCCCTCCCCCACCTGCTACTGTCCTCTGGCTAGGCACCTGGAAGGGGCTGTTTTCCTCTGGGCTTCTCTAAGTCTAAATTCCTCCTCCACCCTGTGCACACCCTTCTCTGCCTTATAGCTCTGTTCCTCTATGGAAACTGCTCTGGCTAAGATCTCTAATGCCCCCAGACACATCTTAGTCCTCTTCTGACCTAATGATTAGGAGTCTACTCTGGTGCCCCTGTGTTTCTGGTTCTGCCCTTCCCCCTCCAGCCTCTCCATCACATCATCCTCCTCTTCCTCTATGAGGCCCCTAAATGGAGGTTTTCCATAGTGATATAGCCTGGACTCCTACTTGTCCTGCTTTAAATTCTCTCAAGACAATCTTAACTGGTGCTATGACTTTAACGCCAATTCATAAGTAATGATCCCCAATTTATTATCTCCAGCATAGGCTTTTCTTCTGTGTTTTCTGATCTGATCATGTATCTATTTTGACACTGAAAACAATAATCCTAGTAGACAGGGGAAACAAATCAAGAATGAGAATGCTGCCTGCCTCAAACAGTATTCAGGCTACATAGGAAGAAGGGACAGTGAACATTTTAAGTCACTAAGAAAGAGTTGGAGCCAAAGCCGTACGGTACTGAGCTTTGCAGTTACCACAGGATGTGGTGTGTCCATTAATATAAACATTTATGCTTAGGTGTGGGGCCCAACTCTTCTGAGTCTATGCAGCAATTTGAGGGCAATGGCAAGAACTAGACAACACAGAATCTTCCTTGGCACATAGTGACTCTCCAGGAACAAATGTAGGTTCTCTGGCGGCAGAAACCAGGGTGTCCCTTGGCCTCCAGTACACAGATCTTCTGGGGTCATTCTCTGAGAAGGCATTGTGCCTTCAAGTCAGTGGGCCTTCGTGCCTCAAAGAGCTACTGATTCAGAGAAAACTGGACTCAAGGGCTCATATTGGTTTTGGGGTAGAATAAAATTAATTTTAAAAATAAACTAATAAACTGGAGGTGGGCAGTTGGGTTGCTCTGTCAATTGAATGTCCAACTTCAGCTCAGGTCATGATCTCATGGTTTGTGAGTTCAAGTCCCGGATTGTGCTTGCTGCTTCGGATCCTCTGTCCTTCTCTTTCTCTGCCTTTCTCTCTCTCTCTCTCTCTCTCTCTCTCTCTCTCTCTCTCTCTCTCTCGCTCTCTCACTCTCTCGCTCTCTCGCTCTCTCGCTCTCTCACTCCCTCTCTCAAAAAATAAATTGAAAAACATTAAAAAATTTAAAAAACATAAGCTGAAGGGCAACATACTTGTGACTTGCTCTTGGAAATCCGCTTTCATTACCCAGTTAAGAAAAACTACTAGGTTATAATAACCTGTAAGATTTTCAACTGACTGAACAGAGATGCCAATAAAAAGAACTTGGGAATAAATTCTTTATCTGAGTAATTTTAGGGGCAGAAACAATTTTGCACAAGTATTTATGAGGAAAACCTTGCTAGAATTTAAACAGGATCCAATAAAAATTGGGATCCCGGTATCTTATGGAAACTAATTCCATAATTGGGGTGCCTGGGTGGTCAGCCTGTTAAGAATCTGACTTTGGCTCAGATCATGATCTTGTGGTTCATGAGTTCAAGTCCTTCATCAGGCTCTGTGCTGACAGCTCAGAGCCTGGAGCCTGCTTCAGTTTCTATGTCTCCTTCTCTCTCTGCCCCTTGCCTGCTCGCTCTCTCTCTCTCTCTCTCTCTCAAAAGTAAATAAACATTTAAAAAATAATAAAACTCATTCATTTTTTAAAAAAGGTCTTAAATATATGAATGTCACCAATTACCAAGGGGCAACAGACAGCCCAGACACTGACCTGCACATATGATGCTTCAGAAGGAAATATTTTGATCAAATGTTGCTAGAGTGCCCCATTAATGGAACAAAACATGAATAATCAACATGAAAAAGATCACCTGGCCCACACAAATGTACAGAATATCTTAACAACTTAAAAAAAAAGTCTGCTGCATGCTGGGATACAGTAATGAACATAATTTCTAAACATAAGCACCAATGGCTGACAGAAGCACAGAATAGATTAGCAATGGCTATTTGGGTGATATTTCTTATTTCATTTTCTAATTTTTAAAAAAATTCCTATTTTTTAATGTATAGGAGTCTGTTTTACCACCAAAAACAGGCATTTCTGTTTAAGAAAAAAATGTCAAAAGGAGATAATTTCAGAAATGGCTTTAGATTGTTAAAATATTAAAACGTCTTTGCTTCTAGGTTATCTCTATTAACTAAGAAATCAGAAAATTAAAAATCCAGGAATAGAAACTGTTAGCCTAGACCATCTTGAAAACTCACCCAAAATTTAAAAAGAAAAGGGCAGAACTTTCTTCTGCTACTAACACTGTGAAGGTTAAAAAGTTTCCTGAAAATGAAGGTTATGTGGCTGATAAATGTGTTCTTGAAGGCTCTCCTTGGATTGGATTCATTCACAAATCTCAAAAGGGTTTGAAATATGGACTCTAGGCAGGTTATTCTCACTCATAAATAAAATAGTTCAACCTCTGCCTGATGTTATGAGAATACCATATTTAGCATTATAGAGGTACCCAAACTATTTGCATTTAAATATTTGAGATAAAATATTAGGCTATGAGAAGAGACCAAGAGGTAATCACAGGCCACGGTGGCAATGGCACATTCCACTATACCAAAGAGAAGCTGAATGTGGGTCACCTATTCTAATCTGACACATGAAAGTTCACATGTGTCATCCCTCCTCCAGGTGTCCCCTAAATGAAAGCTGTGGAGACACAAGATGGGTTGTGTAGTTAGGTAGTTCCCAGCTGTTGAGGTGAAACTCATTCCCTCTCAAGCGTATAAAATCTTGCTTTATCTGTGTCTTACAAGTCTGTTCTTAAAGCTAATCTATCTAAAAGAAAAAATAGGTTTCTAGATCCAAACCACTGGAGTTAGAAAGTTAAATCTCAATCAAACTGATAATGAAAATCCAAATTGCACTCCATCACTTCCCAGCCCCTTCACCTAGGAGACAGAATAAAAATCCAGAACAAGAGTTAACTAAAAGCAGAAAGGTCTGAGGGCTGCAAGCATGAGATGAAGAAATTCCTTAGAAGAGAAATGCTCAAATTGTGGCTTAGCACAGCAAAGAAATGTGAACTGCTAATAGGTGCTAAAATCTCTAATGTTTCATATCTCATAATGTTTCCCAAATTTATTTCATAACAAGCATTTTTAGGTCAATCTTTGGGAAATTATCTCAAATGGAACCCACTCCAATGTTATACCAAAGTTAATGAGAAAATGGGTCTCAGACTTAGTAATCAACTTTGCTAGAATGTTCCTACTCATTCTGTTAAAAATTATGAATTGAAAGAATTCTGGAGTCTAATTATGGGTTATATCCTATTTTGCTCCATTTCACCAGCATTAAGTTGAAAATTTCCTTATGTGAAGTTAGTCCGATTTCACCCTTTTTAACTTTGAGAACATGAGTTAATTTGTGTGCTCACTCTGCATATTTATATCTAAATCCGAGATTTGCCTGAAAATGTGAATTTTATCAGTTGTCAGAGGCAACTCAACATGGGCTGGTGCGATGGGGAAAAATCAAATTACATTCACACGGAACTTAAGCTGGCTCCCATCTGGCTAAACTTTAAGCTTAAAATAAATGCAATTTTCTTTCCTTCACCTCATCCGATTAGACATGGGAGATATTCTGCCAGAGGGTGAGAAGATTGTAATCAAAGGAGGTAAAAGAGAGGACACTGCAATGGTGCCATTTTCTACCCTCAATACCCCTACCTTTGCGGCATTGACAGCAGAAGGGGCCACGACGCTAAAGTCACGCTGTTCTTCAGTGCTTTGAGAGCTTTCCATATCTTGTGGGAGTGCCACAAACATACTTAGAGGATACAGTAGGCTAAGAAAAACTCTTTAAAGATGCAATCTTCTACTCTTTTTTTCCCCATTTTAGCAGAGGACTAAGACCTCTTATTTATCAACTTGGTTAGTTCACTGAAAACCACATGTCTTGTTAACTTCTACTAATATCTGTGAATTGTGTGTGTGTGTGTGTGTGTGTGTGTGTGTGTGTATGTATGTATGTAATATTCAGAAAATGTATTCAGGTATCAAACTTGGATAATATCTTGTCAAACTTGTCAGGAACAAGAATTAACAAACAAGGTATGTTTACCCTCATGTTGTCATTTATGATCCCTTGTTTTCTTGAACAAGGGATTTATCCATTATTAACTTCTATTTAAAGATGACGTGATGAATTTCAGAATGATGGATATCAGTTTTGCTTTGTTGTCAGGGAGGGGTTCTGGTCCATAGTGTGAAACTACCATACCTGGATTAAGCAAAGTATGGTAATCCAATGGAAAAAAAAAAAAAAACCAAATGCCATCTATTTTCTCTACTGTGACATTCCTCTCTGTGTGATTCACAAGGGGGTAGAGGGACGCTTTCATCAAGGAATAGCTGTGGAAAACTAAAAGTTGAATATATAAGATTACTGAAAGTTTATATCAGTAGAATTTGATTTAACGTCACTACTTCCTCGTCATTCTCTACTGGCTGAGAACTACTGACCAAAGACAAAGCAAATTATCAAGAGGAAACTTTTTGGGGAGATGGAAGTAGCCTACATCCTGATTGTGGTTGTGGTTGAGTGACTACATACGTTTCTCAAAACTAAGGAACTGTGTATCTAAAAAAGAGTGAACTTTACTATGCTAATTATATCTCAATAAACCTGATTTAAATAAAGAAGGAAAAAAGGAAAATAAACAAAAGCTTACCTGGCACTGAAACAGTTCAGAGCAACCTGGATGACTCTCAGAAACATTATGTTGAGTGAAAGAAGCCAGACATAAAAGGCTATATACTATATAAATCCTTTTATATGAATGATAGGTAGAAGCAAATAGCTCATTCATCCCTCTCATCCACACACACACACATACACACCTCATATTTCTCACCACGCCTCCAATCCTAGAAAAAAATGTCTCTTTTCCCAAAGTTGGCCTCACACGCTCAAGAAGAAACTAGCAAGGGATTTCATAATTGTATTTCAGAGTTTTAAGTGGGACAATTGTTCAAGAAGATAAATCAATTTGGGGTGTTTTGATTCAACCCTCCTAGACAGACTTTTAGAGACAGCTCTTTGAGGGTGCATTCAGTTTATTACTTCTGTCTCCCAAATTTAATTAGGCTCCTAAAGTTAAATAAATTTATCAAGCATAGAGGATAATTAGGTTTGGTATCATCTTCCATTATTTGGTATAACTTAAAAGAAACTCATTCTACCACATCTTCTCTACTAACATTAGCCAAAAAGATCATCTCCTGGGTCCTTCAATTTCTCCAACAGATTAAAATAAATAAAACTCCCTGTACGTAAGCCTAACACTATTTGCACTCACGTTTCAAGAATTATCTTAGATCAGGCATTGCTTGAAAATATTATCTAGCCATTAAAAATAATGAGTTCTATAATATTACACACACACACACACACACACACACACACACACACCCCACACATCACATCACATTAGCACATGCAATTAAAAGAGCCCATCAAATCAAAGGAGCTGGGACTCAAAAAGAAACAAGTTGAAGATGGAGAGAGGCATTCTCTTTATTTTAAATGTCCTACATAAGATGCTTTATAGTACCATGTGCTACCCTTTTTTTTTAAGTTTATTTGAGAGAGAGTGTGTGTGCGAGTGGGGGAGGGAACAAGGAAAAGAGAGAAAGAGAGAGAGAGAGAGAGAGAGAGAGAGAGAGAGAGAGAGAGAGAGAATACCAAGCAGGTTCTGCACTAATAGTGCAGTTTCCTGCATGGGGCTCAAACCCACAAACAATGAGATCATGACCTGAGTTGAAATCAAGAGTTGGACACTCAACTGACTGAGCCACCTTGGCACCCCCACATGCTACTCGTTTAATAAAAGTATTAAACAAAAATGAATCTAACACAAAAAAAACTAAATACTACCCCAACTACCCTATAGTCTTTTGGCAACTCAATAAAAAATGCTCCCCAAAGTGATGAAATGCCTAGAAAAGGGACTTTTTTAAAAAGGGTTCCCTCTGCAAATAGGGATTGGGTCCTCACAACTTAATCTGTTATTACTTCAGAATGCAAGTCAATGTATAGCTCCTTGATTTTAATGTTTTTAAAAGAGCCTGAAATATGCAAGTAAAATTATGATCCTATATATTTTCCAAATTAGAATAACCCATGCTGATTATTTCAAATAATCAATATTGCTAATCTTTGTATAAAAATCACATCACATGCCACATCATAGTTTTCTCCTATTCATACCACATAAGGAATGTGTGATTCTCATGTAATTAGAATAAAACCCATAAACATAATGTAAATGGCCAGCATTTACAGCAAAAGCTGTTCATTTCTCATAAACAGTCAAGAATAAGATCACATTTTGAACTCTCAAGAATTTCTTGGTTTCTTTGTCTTCTTGTTCTTTTTATGACAGTCCTTAGTATGGGAAACAGCTACCCTCTCACAGTCTGTTGAGGGACATAAACATTGAAATGACCTTTTCAGAGTATAGTTTGACAACAGATATCCAGAACTTAAGGGTGGATGTGTCTAATAATTTAACTTCTAGAAATTGATTCTAAATAAGAGATTAAAGATGAAGGGAAGATTTATCTACAAGAATAATCATCTATCCCAGAGGTGTTATAATAGTAAAAGTTAGGAAAAACTTCAACATGTAAAAATAAATCTCTATTTCGTAAAGTATGATATATCTACACAATGGGATGATATCTAGTCATCAAAGAATATATTTTAAAATATTTTAAGATATGGAAATATGTTATAGATATGATCATTTTGAGTGAAGAGAAAAACAGGACTCTGAACTGTGGAGGCAATATGGTCCCACATTTTTTCTATATACATGTAAATGCAAACATATGTGTAATAAGATAATCTGAGGATACAGACACAGTAGAGGGTAGAAGGAAACATATCACTGTGCCCATAGCCATTGGTGGGTGCAGGGTGCAGAATAGTGGGTGGGTTTAATTTAATTTAATTTTATTTTATTTTTGAAACATCTTTCCTATTTTGTAAAACTTTAAAAATGGATGTGTACTGTTTTTCAAAAAGATTATTTTTAAGGTATTGATTTTATATACTTAAATTATAGGATTTATAAATTTAAATGATAATTTTAAGCATAAGCTTATAATCCTAAATTATAAGATGTTGGTTTCATGTGATTTTTTTTTGGTAGAGAAATGACAGGAAAAAAAAGTCATGTGAAATTATTTATAATTTGGGATATGATGCTGGTTTTGATGTCATTGTTTTGGGTAGAGAAATGGCAGGGAAAAAATCAAGGTCAATTATTATGTGATCATTTATTTAAAAACATTAAAATACTGTTCCTTTCTAAAACTTATAAAGTAAATTTCAAAATAAAATATTTTCTATAAATATCACTTGGCTAAACAATGATAGAAATCAAAGGATTACTGTGGGAGAAAATAGCCTTATTCATCTTTTGTTTGTAGAACATAAGTTAATGAGGAACATAACGATAATTCCACAGCTGACTTTGAGATTATCTTCAACTGATCAATAACGTCCCAGTGCCTGGAACAAGATATGGGACACCACAGACCCTTAGAAGAAATTTATCTAATAATTCTGTAGGTTGCTGTCATATTTGAGGATTTTTGTTGGTGTGTGACAGGTGTTATGGTAAGTAGGTGGTCAATAGAAGGACACTGAATTCAGATTACTAGAGAGGGTCCCCAGAGGCTTTGTGGAAGTCACATGGACCACAGAAGCTGGGTTGATATTAGACCAAATACAGCTGCAGAAGAAAGTGCCAAGGAGTCAAGGCACAATGGAGGTAGTCCGACTTGTTTTGGGAGCTGCAAATGGGCTATTCTAAACCAAATGCAAGCTGGTCATGGGATTGATCTAGGGGTATAAGGTCAGAAGAGCAGACAGAGGCAAGAATACTTAAAGGCCCCAAGCAGTAGATGGTTTTCCACAATCTAGCCTTGCATGGGACAGAACGACCACTCAGTGATTTTCTTTTTAGTCAGGACCTGGAAATGGCTTTCTCATGCCCCACTTTTTCTCATTTATATTCCCTCAACTGTGTGTGAAGAGGGCCCAGGAGGAATGAAGGGCATTTATCATTGAACCAGACATTTCTGCTTGGGTTTCAGATACAGGCTTTTACATAAATGGCAGCTGATGGCTTTCCATTTGGAATTATTTGAAACAGAATATATTCACTTTCAGACACAACACTGGAAAAGCACTGAAATAAATCAGAAACACAAAAGATGTTTTAAGGCACCAGTCATTTTTGGCACAAACGACTGACACTGTCCTTTCATTTAAAGCCGTGTCTTGTGGCTCCCTCTTATGTATACATAGGAGATGTCACATATACAATCCTCATTTTCTAATCTGTAAAGAAGCCCTTCTAAGAGGAACAAGGCTGAGAATTCAGGGATCTCACGAAGAGCCAGGAGCAGTGCCAAAAGAAAAGATGTGAGCAGGTTCATGCAGGAGATGTCTACTGATGATAAGCAACCTCACTTGTATCGTTTTGTGGCAGGAAACTCATCCCTTAAGATAAACTCTGACAGAATAACGTGTTTGAGTCAAAAAATGTGTGAGCAGACATTAATGCAAAGACAGACAATGCTCTATTGAGTAAAGTATTTCAGAGTGAATTGCCTTGTGAGAGAGCAGGGAGGGGAGGGGGGCTTTCACATGTTCGGAGTTGTGACCTAGAGCACAAGACCTATTTTGTATCGCATCTCAGTATACATGCAGATGAATGTAAAACTGACCTAACAAAGCACTTATCGTTGCTACTTGTGAGGCACTCTAAAAATTATTTTCTTCCATTTTTTAAAACACTATTCAAAAATCACAAAAGTGACTTCATTACCCCTGATGAGTCACTATTTGCAATTACTTCAAGAGAGTAATACATTTGACTGCCTCCTTCCAGATACATATTTTTCTCTTCTTTCCTGACATAAAATACCTACAACCACATCTCATGAACTATTCCAAGTGAGAAGTCATATGACTCAAGGTCATGACTCATGAGGAATCTTCAAGAACAAAAGAAATTATGTTATTTTCTTAAGCATAAATGCAGGCAACCACACGGCACAGGAACTGGTGCATTAAGAAGAAAGATCCCAGGAAAAGGAAAAGAAAAAGAAAAAAGGTGTCAGGGTCCTTTTACCATCTAACCAGTCACAATGACCAATATTCTAAGAGAGAAGCAAAATGGGCCCAAAGACAGAGGATTAGATGAGTTTGGGTTTGTCTGATATTTTTTGTTGTTGTTGTTATTTTTCTTTGTTTCCTCATCATTTGATTCCTGAAAACCCAAACCTCTAGCTCAGTAAGTGTCAAGGGCTGTGATTCTGATTTTTCCTCAAGGCCAAGAGCAGCAAAGAAACTTGGGCCCCCCTTTCACATAAAGAGACAAAGAGCTTGATCCTCCTGGTAAAAGTCTGGCAACCAGAGGACTCACCTGCTGATTTCTGATGGCTGTATGACTGACAGTAACACATGTGTCCCTGGGGTTGCACCACCAGCCAGGAGGCAGCGCCCAGCAGAGGGCAAACCCTGGTAAGCTGGATTCCCAATGCCACCACCATCAGAATGATGGTGACAAACATACTGACCTCTTCCTGTGTGTCCCACACTGTGGCCAAGACCTGTCCCAAAGCCTTCTGTCATCCCACATGGCATTGCTTGAGACATTTTATTGACAACTGTCCACATTATAACCCCAGGACAATGGGTTCAACCTTATAACAAAACTGTCCAAGGGCTCTTGAGTAGCTCAGTCAACTAAGCCACCAACTCCTGATTTTAGCTCAGGTCATGATCTCATGGTTCATGAGATCAAGAGATCGAACCTTGCATCAGCCTCTGTGCTGACAGTGTGGAGCCTGTTTGGGATTCTCTCTCTGCCCCTCCTCTACTCTCTCTCTCCTCTCTCAAAATAAATAAACTAAAAAAAAAATGTCTTACATCCAGTTCTATATTGTATCATTGGCTGCCACCCATGTGATCTCTAACAAGCTTCTCACCCATGTTGATTTATGGACAACTTTACACAGGAATATGGATGGAATTGACACTAATTTTGAAGCAGATGGAGCTAGAAGAAGAAAATGTGAAAAGACAGACAAGTAATTTCCATGTAGTGTGAGATGTGCCTCAATGGGGTCAAGGGCAGCCCTGGGGAAGAGTGCTTTCAGGGACTGGGGGTCAAAGAGTAGGTCCGAGGTGAGGGCACAATGCAATGGGGGATGACTGTTCTAGAATGAGGAGCCAGTGTGTGTAAAGGTCAAGAGAAAACAGGAAGCACACTGTGTTCCAATTTCTGGAGCATGAGTATGGTCAAAAGAAATTTGGACTTTGAAAGAAAACAGGAGCCTACAAGAGCCATCTCATTTTAAGGAATGAGATTAAACCAAGCTGATTTATGCCTTAGACAAAGCCCAGGCTGCAGGGTGGAGCAGGGATAGATTAGAGGTGCAAGTGTGGAGGCAGCACCAGGCTGGTCTCGAGGAAGGTAATGGCAGTGGAAACAGAACAATCAGGACACAGAAGAAATCTTTAGTGGTTAAAAGGTACAAACTTTCTGGGGGTTGTAGTGTCCAGCATGGTGACTATCGTCAACAATGTTATATTGTATATTTGAAAGTTGCTAAGAGAGTAGGTCATAAAAGTCTTTATCACAATATATGGAAATTAGGAGCTATGTGAAGTGCTGGATGGTAAGTAACTAAACTTATTCTGGTAATCATTTCACAGTATAAATCTATATCAGCTTCCCTTCCCGAATCATTACATTTGCACACCTAAGACTAATATAAAGTTGTATGTCCATTCTCGGGGCGCCTGGGTGGCCAGTTGGTTAAGCCTCCGACTTCGGCTCAGGTCAGATTTCACGTTTGTGGGTTCAAGCCCCACATCGGGCTCTGTGCTGACCGCTAGCTCAGAGCCTGGAGCCTGCTTCTAGTTCTGTGTCTCCTTCTCTCTCTGCCCCTCCCCCTCTCATGCTCTGTCTCTCTCTGTATCAAAAATAAATAAAACATTAAAAAAATAAAAAAATAGTTATATGTCCATTCTCAATAATAATAATAATAATAATAATAAACCCAATACCTTACTGGAGAGGACTGGCATCACTGACTGGCTGTGGAGATGAGGCTGTGACCAAGGATGAGATCAAGTCTCAGGATGAACTGGGTGAATCGTGACACCAGCGATTAGTAGCAGCAAGTTTGGGAGGGAAGCTGGTTAGATTTTACTTTTTCCTCTTACTTTTTTAAACAGCAGGAACCAGGTCCTCTGTTATAGCCCACTGCTAGGGAGTAAATGGGATGAATATTAGAGAAAAGAGGAATATGTCTCCTCCTTTTGTGGAAAAAAAGAAAGAAACCTAGCAGGGGCCATGAATATTTATAAATTTAGTCAGATGCTTTTCCCTTTATTTTTGGTCCTAAGTAATATCTATTATTACAACTATTAAAAGCATAGGGGCACCTGGGTGGCTCAGTCGATGAAGCATCTGACTTTGGCTCAGGTCATGATCTTATGATTCATGGGTTTGAGCCCTGTGTCAGGCTCTGTGCTGACAGCTAAGAGCCTGGAACCTGTATTCAGATTCTGTGTCTCCCTCTATTGCTGCCCTTCCCCAACTCATGTTCTGTATCCCTCTATCAAAAATAAACAAACATTAAAAAATCAAAATCAAAAAAAGAAAGAAATATTAAAAGCATAGAGAAGTGTAATCTGGGCTGACCTGTCTATAGGGCCAGGCAGGTATAGGTCTGAAGGCAAGTGATACTTTAGAAGCCCGTGAAATGCTTTCATTCTAATCATCTTTTAAGAAGAGAAATATAAATAGTATAACAATGAATATATAATAATGAATCCAGCCTGGATAATATTCATCTTTATAATAATGTAGTCAAAAATATAAGTTGTTATACAGTCTTACAGAAGAAGGAGTTCATGAAAGCAAAGGATCTAGGCCTCATGAAAGTCATAATGTGGGTGTGATATAGATAAATACAGATCACATCTGGCTTTATCTATCTCTGTCATTGTCTGTATCTATTAGATTTGTGTTTACCTGTCTGAATGTCTCCCTGTATATCACCACCCAAATGTCACCATCTCAGATTTCTTCTCAACCCCCAACTTTTTCAGTAGTTCAAAAAATTGTGTTAAACCTTGTCCCAGAATCCACATACCTGCCCAGTGGGGTGTAGATGCTTCAGCCTTTCTATGGGCAAATTGTAAAGGAATAAAAAGCTTTAAAATATCAGACCATTTGACACAAAACTTTAACTTCTAAGAATTAATGCAGATGGAATGACAAAGATGTTCCTCACAGTGCTATTTTGACTAAAAATGGAAACAGTGCTAAATATTCTGTAATAAGAGCCTGGACAAAATAATTATAGTTGATCCATACAATGAAATATTAAAAAGGCATTAAATAATGACATAAGTATATATTTATTATTGTAGAATGATAGTCACAATATATTAAATGGAAAGAATCGAATATTAAAAACAATATAATTTAATCTCATCTTATGGAAAAAACACCATTCTATCTTGGTAGGATAATGGATGATTATTAGTTTTGCTTCTCCAATATTTAAACATATTCCAACAAGGCATATATACAACATTGGATTACAAAAACATGAAAGCCATATACTGTTTGATTCACAATCTGATGGTAGTCATTTCACTAAGGAAATTATTATTAAAGATGTGGGCAAAGATGTAGCAGAGATAGAGGTTTCCTTCATCGTCAGTTTCCCCCCTCCCTATTGAATCATTCCTATGAGCACATGAGCACTAACACCATTGAAAAAAGAATCTCTCTTGCCTGTAACTTCCCTCTAGGTTCCACCTTAGTCTTCTATTCCGCTCTAAAGCAAAACCCCTTTAAATAGCCATCTACACCAGTAACTAAAATTATGAAGTGAGGGACCAGTTTGTTTTCACTTCTAATCTGTTGGTTGGAAATGGATACTCTTGAAAAATAAAATAAAACTAATCGCTAGGAAAATATTCATTGACTTAAATGCCATGGCCATGTCAAACTGCTACAAATGGTTTGGAAAGCTGACTGCGTTACCTCAGTGTTCATAGTAGTACACCACAGACCATGCCGAGTTATCCTCTGTGTTCACTGTCCTAATCCCTGTGCTCACTTGGTGTTAACCCATCTAACCAGGCTCTTTTCCCACCATCCCAGTGAAACTGCTCTTACTCCAATCACCTCTGACCTCCATGTGCCTAAAATCAATGATCAATCCTCAATCCTCACTCAACCCCACAATCTGCAAAATTTTGTATGGCATTCTCTCCACCTTTAGTTGAAAATTCTCTTGATTTTCTTCTTACATCCCTACCATTCCTCTTCTCCCTAACAAGCAACTTTTGGGGTGTTTCTGGGCTGAATCCTGGAGGCCCTGGATGCTCTCATGCAATCTCCTATAAATATTGACTCTCTGTTGATGATGTCCAATGTTAAATCTCTGGCTCAGAACCCTTCCCTGAACTCTAGGCATATATTTCTACCTACAAAATCAACATCTCCACTTGGATGTCTAAAAGGCATCTCAAAATAAATATAGCCAAAACAAGACTGCTGACCTTTTATGCTCTCTATCAATCTCACTGACAAGTCCATGCTTCTAGCTGTCCATCCTTGACTCCTTTTTTTTCTTTCCCACCCACATCCAATCTGTTAAGAAAATCCTGTTGGCTCTCTCTGCCTTTAAAATATATCTGGAATCCAACCACTTTCCAGTCTACTGCTAACACCCTAGTTCCAGCCACTATTACCTCTCAACTTGCTATAGGGGACTGTGTTAACTTGCTCTCCCTTATAGTCTAATGTCCATAGATCATCCAAATGATTCTTTCAAATTGCAAGCTATATAATGTCACCTGTATGCTCAATTCATCACATGGATTCTCTTTTCACTCAGAGTAAAAGCTAAATTTGTTACAATAGCAAAAGGTCTCCACTGTCCAACCCTACCTTACCTCCTGCTACTTCCCACCTAGTTCTCTCTGCTCCTGTCACATTGGCTTCCTTCCTCTTCGTTTCCCATGCTGGACACTCTTGCCTCAGGACCTGTCTACGCTGTTCCCTCTTTGGGGAAAACTCTTGTCCAGATACTTTCTTGATCCACTCCCTCAATACATTCATATGTTTGTGATCAACACAGTCTTTTCAGTGAGGCAATGCCATGCATCCTCCCTGTTGTGATTTCTCTGCATTGCATTTTCCACCATGCAGCACAGAGATAACTTCTTTCTTATTGTGTTTTTCTCCAAGAAAAATAAGTATATGAGACTTTTGAGGAAAGAAATGGTGTTCTGTTCTATTTCACTGCTATGAAGGTGTTAATTAAGTGTATTGAGTGAGCAAATGTTCATCCAGGTGCCCTTCATAAAAACAAAAATTTGTAAGCAATGTAAATATCTGTTAATAAGAAACCCAGACTTTCCTAAAATGGATACTGTTTATATCTATATTCACAATATGGCCACATCCATATGAGATGAAATACTACTCGACTATTGAAAATTTGGATAAACTACAAGTGAATATATTTACTGAAAATAAAGGTCTGTAGCACATTAAGTGAAAAGAATCAGGTTACAAAATGCTATGGATGATACTAGCTTATTTTTAGAATACAATCAAATAGGAACATTTGTTAAAGCATAGGCCTTAAGGTAAGTCCTAATCCAAAACAAAATTTTTTTAATGATCGGAATAGTCAACCCATAAGGCCTTAAACTTGAGGTTTCCTCTGATAACATTAATGACACAGAGAAACATCAGGATTAGTTCTGACCTGGGCAGATTGGGATGGGAAATGAAGTGTGTGCTCTTTGGCCAGATTCTTCTGGGCTCCAGTACAAAGCAATTCCTCAAATCATTACGTAGCCAATAAAAGCCAAAGCATCATTAGGGCTGTGTTTTTCGGGGTATAGGTATGACTTGCAGAAATGTTAAGCAGCATTTGGATTTAGGCTTGCTTCTTCTTCCAAGTTTCAGGATTATTTAAGCTTTCGTGTTCCCAAGTGGAGATGGGACACGCAGCTGTTTCAGCCAACAGCCCCACCATAGCACGGAGAGGCAAGAGCCACCAAACCCAGTCGAGAAAATCAAGGTGGGAAACGACAGTGTGAAATCAGCCAGGCAGGGAAGAATAAAGTCAGAGGAATGTTTTTTCCTTTTTGCCATTTCCTTTATCTGTTCTGGCAAAATTAAGGCTTAATTCTTCTCAAAGAACTCTTTGCTGGCAATCAAGTTGATATTTCAAAGGCGGAAAGAATTCAGAGTGGCAAAAGCACATTAAACTAAATTTTACACTCAAAAAGCGTGAGCAGTCATATCTGCATGGCAGACGACAAATCCTCTGTCCATGCTGCAAGGCTGCCTTGTCACTAGGAACCCCGCATAACAAGGTCTATGGGCATTTAATTCTCTTGCATGGAATCCAGTACCACCATGTCACTCCAGAACTGACAATGGCAAGTTTCAGTCAACTTATTTAGTGGTTGTGGTCACTATACTGGATACATAAAAAGGTCTTTGCTTAACACAGTAGCTTTGGAGCTGGTGCCCGACCACCAGGGCAGTAACTGTTTTATGCCAGAGGAAACTAAGGAGAAGAGGCCATCTAGGGCTGGTCAGTAAAGGAGCCAAAACTAGAATCTGTGACTTCTAAAGTCCAGCTTAGAACACCTACCACCCCATAAAGATATCCATTTAACCACGATCCAAATTACCATAAAGGAGTTCAAAAGAGATTCTCAAACTTAGGAGACACCAGCCATCTGCCTAGGAATCAATTGGAGAGTTTATTAAATATACTGATATCTAGATTCGATGGCAGGCATTTATATTTCCCAGAAGCTCCCTCAAATGAATCTGATGCACAACCAAGTTCAGAAATCACTGGCCCAGATTATACAAGGCAGAATGGCAAAGAAACCAGCAGATTTCTATTAAAAAAAATGCAAGTCATTCTCCTTACTCTATGAAAAAACAACATGAAATATGCAATTATAAAGCTCAAAATAGCTTCTTCAGAAAAAAATGATTCACACTTCTAAAGATGCTCAGGCCACAGCTGCAATCTCTTCTCATGGCCAAACCCTTGGAAAGCCAAAGTAAGGGAAGCCACATTGGGCTTGATTGCAAAGCTGTGTCCTGCTCCCTAGGGGTAGGGGAATGACCACATTCCAGAGAAGCACACAGGCAGCTGGCATTGACCTCCAAGGAGCTGACAGCTTACTTCCTAGTCCACAGCAGCCATCCCAGGAAACCTGGCTCCCTTTGGGTTCTAGCTGCTGGGTGCACCTGCTTGGGCAACAGGCATCTTTAGAAGAACAGTCCTCATTCTCTCATCTACATTCTGGGCTGGTTAAAGTTTCCCCATTTCCCCAACCAGGGGGTGGGTAGGAAAGAAGCAGCAACTGAGAGCTGTCTGGAGGCAGTTGGGAATACAATAAATTAGGAAGTCACACAGCTGTGTGTTCTGAAACACGAGATTGAAAATAGATAATTTTTTCCTCTTTGGGGAACATACTGTAGTGTTGATATTTTCGAGTTCAAATTTGGACTCAGTAGGCCTTCTTGCTAAATTCTCCTGAGGAGGAAGAGAGGGGGAGGAATCAGGAGGCACCCTTTTGTAGGACTCATTCTTTATTAGGAAAAAAAATAAAAGGATGGTGTTTGAGAGGCTTCAGGGTAAAACAGAAAGTTCATAAAAAAATTTAGTGGTGTCTGAAAAATATTTTCAGAACTGACCCTAGAGCAAATAGAAAGTGACTTCATTCATGAAATAAAGACTTATTAACTGCAGATTATATGTAAAGCCCTGGACTACAGGGTGAGATGGGAGATGAATTCACTCTGAGTCTAGTGCTCATGGAGCTTACAGTCTGTGAGGAAGACATTTTAGAAACACGAAAGCAGTGGTTTGCCACACTGTGCAATAGTTCAGAGTAAAGAGAACAACAATATCCCACAAAAGGGAACTGTATCTAATGCCTGTGTGGCCTCAGTCTACTTAACCTCTCCCCGAGTCCCAGGCACCACATTTGTGAATGAAGATGTTGAAAGGGTTAACAGAGTATTGTCTAGTATTGTCTTCACTATTGCCTGCCCTGTAGAAAGCATCTAACAAATAAATGGCAATAGTCATTTTCATTTTTAAAAACAAGTTCTTTCTACTAATCTTTAAATCAGCACGTGGTTTTGTTTTGTTTTGTTGTATTTTGACAGACAATCTTAATTAAGCAGGGTCCATGCTATGGGGCTGAATCCCATGACCCTGAGATCCCAAGACCCTGAGATCACAACCTGGGTCAAAATTAAGAGTCAGACACTTAGCTGACTGAGCCACCCAGGAGTCCCTAACTCATCCCTGAAGTTCAAGTGCTCAGGGCTGAGAGACTCCTTTGACATCTACCTTCTAATCTACTGCAACAGCCAGGAAAATCTCTCCATCCAAAGGCCTGAGGTTAAGAATGAGGGGCTGTAAAGGGCATCTCAGCCTTTCTGTCCTCTGCTACTCTCTCAACCTCTGGGGATTCCCTTGGGGGAAACACCTCTGTGGGAAGTGAGTTCAAGACCGAAGCTGTGAGCATTGCTTCTCAGTTTTGTGTGTGTGTTTGTGTTTGATTTACTTTTGTATGTTTTGATCTTAAAAACCTCACAAAATAGCAATTCACTCTCATGTCAGTGCAGTCCCATATCCTGATTGCTGTTATTTTAATTCCTTTCTCTTTGGGGTCAACTTTACTCTACTTTACCATCTGTTGGCATCTTTCTGCATTCTGCTTACACTTTCTCATTTCGTGCTCATTACTTAGTATTCTACTTTTATAGCATGCGGGACCTTTAAGACCTATAAGCTCATGGCCTGGTACATATCCATCTTATGATAAGTGCTGAGGAGGCTGATTAGATTATTGCTTTGGAAAAAGAAGAGCCTATGGGTCCAAGTCCAAGGTGGAGAACTAGCAGGAGATGGCTTTACACTTTACATTTTTGAAGCGAGGCTAGTAACTATAATACTAGATTGACTTCACAGATGAGGAGTGAAGGTGCCACTCATGCTAATGGCATCTTTCATCTACTGGGACCCTGTTACTCTTATGTCTTTTTTTTTTTTTAACATTTCAACTTATATAAGAAGCTGCATGCCCTGAAATCCATAGTTCTTCAGGCACATAACCACTGGTTTTAGGTAAGTCCCCCTCGCAGTGCTGTAGAAGAAGAGAAGGAAAGGTGGGCATAAATGCCATCTACACACACCCCCATGACCTGCACTGGGGAGCTGGCAGCAGCAGCAAGCCTCTCCGATCTCTGGCGGTGAGCGATCTAAGCCAGGCTCCCAACACTGCTTCCGTGATGGTGCCTCATCTAGCAGCGCCCAGAACCTTCCTCCCCACAGCTCTCTCAGGAAGCCTCTCATAGCACAGGGCTCCCAGCACCATTTGCTCCAACAGACAACAGGCCAGAGCTGGATCCAATTTAAAATCATTTGTATTTATTTACTTTTCTTCAAATTATATGTAAAAATTTTTCTGTCATAAAAAATTCTCATGTTTTAATAACAATACATGTGTATGTGTGTGCATGTATGTGTTTGTGTGCAGAAGGAGAGAGAAATGATAAAGTGCATATGGAAAATATTAACCCAATCGGTAAACCTGGGGGAAAGATATCTGTGAATGAGTTCTCTGGACATGCTTGCAAAAAATGTTTTAAAAAAGGAAATAAATTAAAAAAAAATTTTTTAGTGTTTATTTATTTTTGAGAGAGACAGAGACAGAGTGTGGGTAGTGGGGAATGGCAGGGAGAGATGAAGACAAAAGCAGGCTCCAGGCTCTGAGCTGTCAGCACAGAGCCCGAAGCAGGGCTTGAACTCACGAGCTGGGAGATCATGACCTATGCCCAAGTAGGATGCTCAACCAACTGAGCCACCCAGGCACCCCAAAAGGAAATATATTTTTATGTCCATTCACTTACTGCTGTCCTTCTCAGTCCTTCCTTGCCAATTTTCCCTCCTCATTCTTCCAAATGAGCCCTCCAGTCATTCTGTGGAGTTCCCATCTCAGTTAATGCTGGTACTTTGGAATGATATGTGAGCCTACACAGACTTGGAGGAGCTCACATATTTATCACAATATTACTGTTTTTCCTACCAGGAATCAAACTTTTGCTTATTTATTTACTTAAAACTTCTACATCTGAGTGAAGCCTCATAATTTTCTTCACACAAGTCCAAGATTTTTCCATTAGGAAAAATTCTGAAGTAGTTTACATTTGTATTGCCACTACTAAAAAGAACCCTTTTTATCCATTTTATGATTAACTAATTACTGCTGACATACAGAACTGCTACCAATTTTTGTTACCCACTATGTAGCTATGTGAATTCTAACAGCTGCTGCTTTGCTTTTTGGGGGTATCTAGATAGTTTTATTGTCTATAATTTAAGAACTATACCTCCATTTGTGCCTTCCAGATCAAGGAGAAATAATATTGGTGAATATTAGCACTCCATAGCTCCCCACTTTTATTTCCAGTTTTTAATGGGAAAGCTGTTTTGTTATCACCATTTTAAATAGATGTTGGCTTGCTGGTGTACAGTACTTTAAAAAAATAATGTGTCTATTCAATCATCATTAACAAATGACATAACAAATGACACTAAATGTTATCAAATACTCTTTAAGCCTTAGCTGAAATTAGCATTTGTGTTTATTGAGCTTCTTCATGTGAAATCCTCATCTGTTTTCTTTTTTTTTTAATGTTTATTTATTCTTGAGAGAGACAGACAGAGACAGAGACAGAGAGATAGAGCAGGAGTCGGGGAGAGGCAGACAGAAAAGGAGACACAGAATCTGAAGCAGACTCCAGGCCCTGAGCTGTCAGCAAAGAGCTGGATGCAGGGCTTGAACTCACAAACTGTGAGATTATGACCTGAGTCTAAATCAGACACTTCACTGACTGAGTCACCCTGGCACCCCTCATCTCTTTTCTATTACCGAGCTCCTCCTGCTTCCCTGGAACAAATCTCTGAGCCAAATTCAAAGTCTACCATTAGTAAATACCAAGGCCTTTATAACATACTCTTTGCAAACATTCCCAATCCATTTTAATTATAATTTTCTTTGCCTTTGTTTTCACCACTTGTTTTTAAATTATCTTTATACTTCACTATAAACTACCTCAATGTTTAGGAATTAAAGAAAACAAAGTATTAGTAAGCAGGAGGAATTATAACAAAAGAGGCACAAAGTGCTACAGGAGTTTCCAGGAGGATATGATGCCCTCCCCAGTGGAGAGACAGAGGTGGAAACAGAATGGCCACTCAACTCCGATGTTGTACATGAACCTGGTGTACAAGTATTTCTAGAGGGTGGGAGGGAAGACCATGGGCCTCTGTGTTTTTTCAACATGTCTGTGTCTGTCTCTCTTCATTTTGAGGTTGGGCAAGCATACGATGCTCACCTCCCAATCTATAACCTAAGAGACAACAGAAATGGACGCTGATTGTTTCCAGCTACATTATCTTCTCAGAAATAATGCAAAAAGGAACAAGCCCTAAAAATGCCTATGATAAATATAAATCATTTTCATCCCTTTATAATTGGGATGTGCTTGAGATATTCCTTCAAACTGATGAGTTTAAGTTCTCTCACCACTTCTGACTGAGATAAGGATTACCTTGTGATTTGAGCAGTATCCTCAAGTACTGCCTCCCGAAACATGAAACACCAGCACGTCACCCCAGAACTTCTGATTCTTAAGGCAGTCACTAAATGCACAGAGTTGACTTTGCTACAGGATGAGATACACCTCGGTGTCTCTGAAACTGGGCATATTTCTGTTGCTGTCTCCTTCACAAATAGGGCATTTCAGTTAGCAAAACACTTTAACCTATATTTCTTCATCTAATTCTGAGGTGAGAATGAGGATGAGGTGGTGGTGGTGGTGGTGGTGGTGGTGGTGATGACAACAATGATGATGAGAAGTTCTCTAGGTTACAAATGGGAGACAATGGACCAAGATGGCCAACCATCTGGACACACCCCCTTACTTATCTCAGCTGTGTCTTCTGATTCTGAACGCAAGACTCTTACATTAAACCCTCCTGCCTTTGATAATGCTATTACAAATCCTGAGATCGGTTTTGTAATTATTGTAAACAACTACTCTCGACTGACTTTTCTACTCTCTCCTTTGACATCTTTAATTTGGGTCAAGGTAGATATAACTTTCTAAATACAGGCTCAGGCCTTGAACATTTATTTTATTTGTTTTTGCTTATTTTTATGTTAAACTGAAGGTGGAAGTATCATAGAAGTAGAAAAGTGAAGATTCAACACAGAGTCAAGATCTGAGAGGCTTCCAGGGAGCTTGGATAGAAGCTAGTGTTAAGATCTAGGCCAAAGAAAGGCCCTTAAGAGGTTTAATTGCTAGAAACTACTTTCCTTGAGTTTTCTTGAGCCAGAATGTTCTGACTAAGAATGAAAGTGATGGATGGTATTCTCAAGGTACGAAAACACCAATGTCCCAGAGTTAAGTGTCTATTCTAATTGCTGCTGTACTCCAAAGAGTCCTTCGGATTGCTCATCTGTGTTATTTTTACTTGCTAAAGCAGAGGTGTCTGGGTGATGAATTATACAAGGTGCTTCACTCAGCACCACTGGTGTATTATAATAAATATTACCACTGAAAGACAAATAAGGAGATGCTGAATATTTCCATAGTGTGTTATGTAGATTTTGTTCTTGTTTTTTTAAAAACAGAGAGGTAGTTTTAAATTTTAATCTAATTATGTATGATCACATAGATGAAGATGGCAAAAGTGTTTCAGGGAAATATGAAAACTTTAGTCACAAATGTATGTGTCCATTCTGCCCTTCAAAATACACCTGAGAATAACTCACATACAAAAGCATAATTGAGGAGGTGAAAAATATACATTTGCTGAAAGGAAAGTAAGGTAGTGGAGCCCTAGCATCGTAGTGATGAAAAATGAAATACATTATAATCAAACCTCAATTACCATTTTCCCACAACCTTTGATATTGCTACATTAAAAAAAATACCAATGCATTCCCCAATTCCCAGTAAAGGCAAAATGACAGAGGGCTGTAATCTGACTTCAATTTGTTATAGTTTTCTGTAGCAGTAAGGAAAATGCAGAGGAGAATTTTGAAAGTAAAGGGACAGAATTAAGGGTTGCAAGTAGCTATTTTCCCTATCTGAACAGAACCCCAATTTTCTTTAGCTACCTATCATCCTGTGGTCAGATACTCAAGGAAGGCTGGCTTTAATGTTTTTGTTTTTTAATTTATTTTTGAAAGACAGAGAGAAACAGTGTGAGCAAGGGAGGGTCAGAAAGGGAGGGAGACACCGAATCTGAAGACAGGCTCCAGGCTCATGAGCTAGCTGTCAGCACAGAGCCCAATGCAGGGCTTGAACCCATGAACCATGAGATCATGACCTAGGCTGAAGCCAGACGCTTAACCGACTGAGCCACCCAGGCACCCCAAGGAAGGCTGGCTTTAAACCCAGACTAAGGAGCAGCTAATGATTGGTCCTGTTCCCCTAATCAGTGATTTGGGTAGGCACAGGCACAGGCCCTGGTGTCAGCCAATGAGATGTGGGAGAGTTTGCTGAAGAACTTTTGGAAACATTTCCACATGTCTAAAAGAGACTCGCTAGAAGAGTCAGCCTCTTGTTCCCCTGGACCATCTGATGGTGGCTGTCATTTTGCTATCTGCCTAAAGACACATTTTGTACATCAAGGATGGGAGAACCAAAAGGTAGAAAGAACCTGGGTCCCTGATAACATTACTGAACAGGTAAATTAACCATCTCCAGGACTTACTCAGCTCTGCAATTATGACATTCAATATAGGTCCTTCTCACACTGGCCATTTTGAGTTGGGATTTCTATTACTTGCAGCTGAAAAGTCTCCTCACTGATAGACTAGCTGGGGTGGAGTAACCTTGTCCCTTGTCCTGGCCCTGTACTCACAAGTTCTTGTCACAGCCAGAAGACATAATCTTATTCTAGCATTTTATTCCCAGGACTAGGGCATTTTTTTCTTATTAAAAATCCTTCTATTGGTTCTCACTGCCTATATGGTAAAGTCCAAGCTTCTCTGCAAGGCAAATCTTTATGATCTAACTCTTGCTTTTTCCATTTGCATCTCCTCCATTTGCTCGCTCCCTCAAGCCCTCTGCTCTAGCCATATAGGATGAGAATTCTCTGAACTTCCAAGACTTTTCACCCACATCTCACTGAAGTTTTTAACAGCTGCTGCCCCCCATATACATACTTATCCTTCCTGGGTATTCTAGTTTCTGTGATTCCACATACTCAAGTATCTCCTTTTCTGTGTCACACCTCCCAAGACTCTCCCTTCCTTAGCCTGACTAGCTTCCTATGAGCAGAAAGAACCAACCATTGCCTCCTAGTGACATTAGTGTAACTTAAATGTAATGTTCTAAATGACAGTGTGTTTTCTAATTATTTGTTTATGTGAAAGACTCCCCAGTCAGCACGGAGGCCACTTCAGGATGGAGTGTGTACTCTATGTCCATGTCATCAGGGATTAGATACTGCATAGAGAAGAAGCCCTGAATATCTTGAATGAATGAATGAATGAATGAATGAGAGACGAAAAAAAATACCCTTCCTCTACTTGATATAGGAATATAACTGGATCAGTTGCTACATATCCAAAAGGTAAGGAATTAACCTACTATGTTAGAAATCAAGGTTTCCTTGCATCCGTCAACAATTTATTATTGCTTTAGGGAAATTGCTATAACACAACAGTTACCATTTTTTAGCCCCAGTTAAGAGCTAGGTATCTGCCTAAGACTTCACATCTATAGCAAATATCTTTGTATTTGTCTGTGAGATGACTCCCTTCTTCTGTTAGCTCACCACCTCCCACTTCCCCACACCCTTACCCACGGCACACACACAAATACACCTCTTCTTCTCAAGACTTGCTCTTCATTCTACTTCATCCTGTCCTTCTGACTGGAACTTCCAATTATGCAACCCAGCCCATGGGGATCTGTGACCACATCTGGGTCCGTAGGTATTTTTCTTTGTGATTTTTAAGTTTGAAACTAAGGGAAAACAAGTGTGTTGCTCTCAAAAATGCCTCATGAATGAAGCAGGTTATAGAGAACAATTTTAGACAGAATGTAAAGAGTGAAGAAACAAGAGTCATTGTTCCCAACTCTGGTTCCAGCTATTACTTAAGTCAGAGCATTCGCCTTCTGTCGTTTAACCTGCTGTCTGCTTATGCAAAGTGAGATTCTATCACTTGCAAAAAAATTCATCTAAAGTAGCACCCACTATTTTATTTAATCCTCCAACAACTAACTGTGTGCAGCAGGTATTGCTTTATTTTAGAGATAAGAAATCAGAAGTTCAAAATAAAGGAAGAAACATGCTCAAGGCATCCAATTAGTAGCTGGGCTGTGACTCAAAGACAGGTCATCCGGATGCCAAAATGCAACCATTATACTTTCCTGCTTCTTTCTATACTGTTCTTTGGGCTTCCTGAGCACTGATTTCAGTTCAGTGATCCCAGGCAATATGCAGTAAATCTATGTCTTCTCTTCATTAATAAACATAGATGCTATTAATCTTGATTAACTCCTGGGGATGTTACAGGGCTTCGATTAAATAACCTTGATAAAGTGCTTTAAGCATATACATTATCAGTTAGTGTTTTTTATACCACACTATTAAACATTTACCTCTTGCAGTGTTAATAATTGAGAATCAGAAAAATAATGCTTTTTAAAAAGTAATCTTAAAAAACTGTATAAATACTTGGCATCACTAATTTAATTGAATATTAGTATGTTTGCTTTGGACAGCAAAATATAACTAGTATTTCAGAAGTGGATTTCCTCAAAAACTGTAAGCTAAATCAAAACACAAAGCATTTGTAGAAAATTTAATCTTCCTCCTTTTGTATATATCTTTCTTCTCAATCACTTAGATGTTTAATTGGTACGTCTTTGATCTCTGCACTTGCTTATTGATCTAGTGTAACCATGGTCTTCCAGATCAATTATCAACACAAATATGAGAAGAACCATAAACTTAGAAACAGAGAAAAGCAGACCTTTGAAAACAAAAAAAGATGGATTTGTATGTGAAACTAATTTTCGTTAGGAG
This sequence comes from Suricata suricatta, assembly GCF_006229205.1. NCBI lineage: Eukaryota > Metazoa > Chordata > Mammalia > Carnivora > Herpestidae > Suricata > Suricata suricatta. Next base: position 39,952,125 of record NC_043701.1, on the reverse strand, counting down.
AAAAACAGATATTTCCCTCAACATTAGGGTGCACTCAGATTTGTTTTCCATATTAGCAACTTATTTACTATGGCAATGGGCAAAAGGCAATCCATTAAAAAGCAATTTTCCTCTTACCAAAGGGAGTTTCATCATTTGATGTCTAGCACTCAATCAGAATGTAGCAATCCTTTAATATTTTATGAGCAGAAAACATCTCATGTGGGCACGTATACTTCAGAAACGTGGAGTCCTCCGTAAGCCTTGCAAAATGTCCAGAATGACCTTTGCAGGGCAAGCAATAGGCCAACCTAAAAACTCAAACTATCAGAACACTGGAAAAAATTATACTTTAGAACAGACAATGGGCATTTAAAATAAATATGCAATGATTTATAATTAAGAATAGAAGATACGAGTCCCAAATCATTCTTACAATTTCTCAAGTGCAAGCTTCTGGAGTGCAAGGAACCTACGTGGTTCACCTTTGTATCTGCAGCATCCATCATAGTCCCTGGCATATTGTAAGTAATCAATGGATTTTTATTAGACAGATAAATAAATGCATCTGTCATCTTGGTTGAAGGGAGCTTGCCATTGGTAATACCAGGCCCTAGGTGACCAAGCCCAAGCTCACTGCAGAGATGGGCTGGGCCATGGCAGAAGGTGGGAGTCTCCTCTGCAGCAAACAGTGGGAAATGGAATAGTGTACAGTGCAAGTGCAGTACCTGCGGCACTCTCCGGAGGTCCTCAAGGTATTTACCTTCATCCCCACTCTTTATCTCAGCCTCTAGGAATGGGGTTCTGTGCTAGTGCCTGGCTTGATAGCATAGCAGGTCCTCAAAAGTCTGGGAGGGCTGCTCTGCACCAGCCAGGGGTCAGTCCCTATTCTGTGCCCCTGCCCCTAGCCCCACCCCCACCACAAAACACAGAGCTGACACTCACCTAAGCAGCACCATCTGCTCAGACTCCTGCCACCACGTCCCTCCACCCCCGCCCACCACCACTCACCAAATAGAGTCTCACTGACACAGATGAGAGTCTGAATCAGATTCATGTTTGCCCGCACATGGCCTAGAACTTGGCCATCTTTTCCAAGTTAGTCTCCCTAGGCTGAATACGATCTGTTCCCAGTGTACTTATCTGTGCCCAGGCCAAAATGAACACAGCTACTCAAATCATCACCCCCAAATACTACCAATCTACTTCTGGGGGTAACATGGAGGTGTATGTAAGAGCATGATGAAGTTTGTGAGGATGTTACCCAAGGCCATGAGGACCCTAAGTGGCAGAGACAGAACCAAGCTTCCCTTACTCCCAGCATCCTCCCTCCCTCTGCTCCTCTGTATCCCTGTTCTGTGTCAACTTTTAGCACAATAGGTATGTGTCAGTTGGGCAAAGGAAAAGATCAGAGGCTGGGTATAGGAGTGAAGCACAGAAGAATACACACTATACACACTCTGCTGGCATCAGGATGAGAACTGGCCAAAGCAGGCCACAGGAAGGGGACAATGTGGGGTGATGACCTAGACACAAGAAGGACCAGTCAGATAGAGCATGACTGTTGTAGGGGGGGGTTCTTACAATGCTTCTTAGCAAATGACTTCCTGCAGTGCCCTCCATAAAATTAAGATAAATAGGAAATAGACACCATTATCAGGCTGAGGAATTCAGTAGAATTTGATTGACTCAGGACTATAATCCTTCAATGGAATAAACAGTAAGTTAGGCAGTAGACATAAATCTCAACAAGTTTAGTCTGATGCAGAGTAGGAAGGATAACTTGGGTCAAGGATCCAGGTAAACAGGGGTGCCTGGGTGGCTCAGTTGGTTAAGCATCTGACTCTTGGTTTTGGCTCAGGTCATGATCTCATGGTTCATGAGTTCTGAGCTTCAGCACAGAACCTGATGGGATTGCCTCTCCCTCCCTCTCTGCCCCCTCCCCCTCTGAAAATAAATAAGTAAACTTTAAAACAAAACAAAAGTATCCTGGTAAACTGATGTGTTAACCTTGGTGGTCACTGAACCTGAGCAGAGTGACACAGAAGCCTCTTGGTCAGGCTACTACTATTCTAACCCACAGAAAACCTCGTTTGGACTCAAGTAAAGAATTTTCATGGCAGTTTCATGTCAATCTCAGCCTCTTCTCCCCATCCACCCACACCGGAGGATGATAATGTTTGCTGTGCTTAGTCAAACAGACTTAATTCCTCGTTTTTCCTCCCTAAGCTCTCAATTTTCTAGTTTACCTGAATAGTACCTGTAGTCGGTTTTTACAATGTAAATAAAGCATAACCTCCTTTTCAATTTAATCATCAGATTCCTTCCCATTAATCATTTCAGACCATTATTTTAAACTCTCAAGCAGGTACCTGAATATTTATGCTTTCACAACAATACCAAACACCCAACATTTCTCTGATATAAGCAGTCTTCTCTGGAGCCCATGTTATTAAGCCTACAAGGGAAGATTTATATGTGTGTCAGCTCTAGAGATATTGGAGGCAATGGAACACAGCCACTTTAGGGAGGCTCAATGTTCACAATGACTGCAAGCCAGGTTAAATCAGACTCATCTTAACAGGTTCAACCCAAATCACACCAGTGAACAAAAGGCAGGAAAATTACCATACCCGCTTTTTCTTGGCGTCCTCTCCTAAATTTTGTAATATAAGTAAGAAAAAAAAGCAATGAGCATATCTCTGACCACATTTGTCATGATCAGCTACCCATTTTCTTCTGTAACTCCTTCTTTCTTAGAGAAAGTACTCTAAACAAGTGAGATCTTGGAGGCAAGAGGATTTTATTAAAGTATTCAATTTTTCTTTACAGAGAAAAATTGTTTCGAAAGAAAGAAAAGAAAATGATCTACTGGTAGGTTAAAACCTGGAATTTTAAAAAAGAAATCCATAAATCCTTTTCCTTAACAGATTACTGAATGCAGGACTGTTTTCATAGGTACTCATTTAATAATGTTTGGAATTCAGACATCATACCTGCAAATTTATCCATTCTCGTAGATTTCAATAATGTGTATTCCCAGGACAGACACGCAGAAATACATAACACAGGAAGCCTAAGCCAAAGAATGCTGGGTCCGCGGGGATGCCCACGCAGAGCTGGCAGCACCTCGGAACTCTTTGCCAAGGTCCGGACACAACCCTGGAAGTGGGGTCCCCGGCAAGCGTCATGCCCATGTGGGACACAAGTGTTACTTACGCAGCTCGCCCACTTTCAAGATCTCACACAGCATCTTGGTCAGCTCGATGCTGCTGCGGCCAAAGGGACACTCGTGCTTATCCTCTCGGCTACTGTTCTCAAGCACAATCTGCAAGCGGAAAGGGAACAGGTCGGAAAGGGAAGTCAGTGTGTGGAAAATGCCAAATATGTTGGCCTGGAATGGGGCGCCTGGGGGGCTCAGTCAGGTAAGCATCTGACTTCAGCTCAGGTTCACGAGTTCGAGCCCTGCGTTGGGCTCTGTGCTGAGCGCTTAGAGCCGGGAGCCTGCTTTAGATTCTGTGTCTCCCTCACTCTCTCTGCCCCTCCCCTGCTGGCACTCTTTGTCTCTCTCTCAAAAATAAAATACACGTTAAATAAAAAACTAAAAAAGAAGGTTGGTTCTGTGGTAACAGAAACAGATCCACCCCAGATTGCCAAACAAAGGCTTGGGGCCAAAACAAAATTGTACTCGAAGCATATACTTAGCATATAGCGCCTAAAACTCATGGTTTCCAAATCTCCTAAAATTTTCCATTCTGTCAGAGGAGATTTTTCTCATTCGTTTCCATTTACATAGAAGTGCCAATGGATGGAGAGGTTTTCAAAACAGGACAATAAAGACCTTTTACTGAAGTGATAAGTCCATGCTCTCTCCCCTCAGTCATGTCTTCCCTTTCCTGGTGAATAGCAACTCTTCTGGCCCTTCAACTCCTACATTTTATTATTTAAAAAAAATTTTAAGTTTATTTATCTATTTTGAGAGAGAGAGAAATAAACAGTCAGGGAGGGCACAGAGAGAGGGGAACAGAGGATCCAATGTAGGCTCTGAATTGATAGCAGAGAGGTGACACAGGACTCAAATCCACAAGCCATGAGATCGTGACCTGAGCCAAAGTCTAACAGACTGAGTCACTCCGGCGGCCCTCATCTCCTACATTTTAATCCCATATCTGTCCCTAGAGGTTTCCATGTTCTTACAGGAACTCACCCCCTGCATCAGTTGACTGGAGCACGCCTAAGGGACATGTGACACAAACAGAACCAACCAGAGCTCATCCCTGAGACTTATACAAAAGGGGGGAAAAAATAGCCCAACTGTGCTGACAGTCCCCAAGGTATATGAGTGCAAGAGCTACCTAAATGCGAACCTGCAGTAAAAAAGTAGGGGGGCAGAGAAAGGAGAGGGGCGCCTGTGGCTCAGCCCATTAAGTATCTGACTTTGGCTCAGGTCATGATCTTGCAGTTCATGGGTTCAAGCCCTGATTCGGACTCTGGGCTGACAGCTCAGAGCCTGGAGCCTGCTTCTGATTCTGTGTCTCCCAAGAGGCAGTGCCTCTCCCATGTTCATGCTCTGTCTGTCAAAAAATAAATGAATGTTAAAAAAATTTTTTAAAGAAAAGTAAGCCCAGATGCAAAGTAAAGCAGAGAGGAGAGATCATAGAAGAGCCCTGAGAACCTTTGCTCCTACAGAAAAGCTGATTCCCTGTCCTTACAATTAATTTGCTCAAACTTTCCTCTGAAAACTCTTCGGGGGGTCTAATAATTCTCCTCTATACTTAAGATAGTTTGAGATGTTCCTCCCATAATTAAGGGAGTCACTGTACACAGGGATTGGACAAAAGTAAAACAAATTAAAAAAAACCCTCGATTTTAAAATTACTAAACTTTGGGGTACCTGGGTGGCTCAGTTGGTTAAGCATTTACTTCAGCTCAGGTCATGATCTCATAGTCAGTGGGTTCAAGCCCCATGACGGGCCCTGTTCTGACAGCTCAGAGCCTGGATCCTGCTCCAGATTCTGTGTCTCCCTCTCTCTCTGCCCCTCCACCACTCATGCTCTGTCTCTGTCTCTCAAAATAAAGACATTAAAAAAATTTTTTTTAAGTTACTAAACTTCAAATCCATGTCAACAAAAGGAACAACCAGTTTATCCATCTCTGGAGCCATCTTGGATATAGTTGCCTGGTACCTTCTCAGGAGTTACACTCCATCCTGAGTAGGTGGGTGTCTCCTAAACTACACCAACACCGTGTGCTGACCTACATTGTTTTACCCCTTAGACTATGAACTCTTCAGTGGCACACATAGTGTTCTATTCATTTGATCGATCATGGTAATTATCTACCAGGAAGAGTCCCCACAAGAGGAGAACAAGATAGACCAGGGCTCCAACCTCATGGAACACTCATTCTAATTGAGGAAGACAGATAAAAACAACAGGTATATGCAGTTTATCACAAGTGTTATGAAAAAAAAAAAAAAACCTAATTGGTTGAGGTGTTAAAGAGCAATGGGGAAGGCCTGGGGAGGAGAGTTTAGATAACCGAGTGACTGTTGGGAATCAGGGATGAGAAGGAGCTTGCCAAGTCAAGGTCTGGGAGGAAGAATATCACAGCTGTAGGGATCAAGGACAGTGCCCGTGAGGTGAGTAGGATGTGTTTGGGACAGGTCAGCAGCCTGCTTGGTCTAAAATGTGGAGAGGTGTAGGCTTGCCCAAAGCAGCATTTTGGGTTCCAGGAGCCTGAGAGGAGAGAGCAAACCTGGGAAGCATAGAGGTGAGTCAGGACCTCTGCCCCCAGGCCGGGTGGGGTGTCATTCCAAGACCCTGAGATGTTAATCATGAGGTTCAGGCAGGCAAGTGACATAGCCTGATTTGTTTGCAAAAGATCTGAGTGTGGAGAAGGAATAAGAGGGAGTAAGAAAGAAAGGAGGACCTGGGGGACATGCCTGGCAGAGACTAGGGTGGCTCAGACTGGGTGTGCATGGGGCACCTGGCATGTGATCACAGAAAGGCTAAGGAGATTCAGACAAGGAACGAAGAGGCCAAAGAGGGGAAGGTTTTTAGGAAAGTGAGATAAAAGAAAGAATATTTGAGGGGCACTTGTGTGGCTCAGTCCGTTAAGCGTCCGACTTCAGCTCAGTCATGATCTCACCCCTGCGACGGCCTCTGTGCGGACAGCTTGTTCAGAGCCTGGAGCCTGCTTCGGATTCTCTGTCTCCGTCTCTTTCTGCCCCTCCCCTACCTGCTCGCTTGCTCTCTCTCTCTCTCTCTCTCAAAAAAGAATAAATGGTAAAAAAAAAAATGTAAAAAAAAGGATATTTGAAAGGAGGGAAGAAGAAAGGAGAGAAGAAAGGGGGGAAGAAAGAAAAGTAAGTGAAAGTACTATCTTATTGATATGGACAGTGTTCCAAACAGCAAAATGATGTGAGCGAGTTCAATATCAGGTGCATTGCTTAACACCAAAGGAGTAGGATTTTAATAAGAATGTGCTCTGATTATTTTCTGCACAGACACCAAAACACACATATATACATATCTTATTATACGCACTGACAGTGCCCCACTAATAAATCAACTGGGGAGGTTCCTGCCAGTGCTGCCTTACACACCAGCCATAGTCCCAACATGGTCTGTCTTCAATCACCTCCTGCACTTGATGTGCCACGAGCAGTTTTCACAGCCTGCACCGTTATCACTTTACCCCCCTCACGACTCTCCCAGAAGTCGATGAACCATACCATTTAGTGAGGCTTTTCAACTGCTTGGAACATATGCTCACATAAATAATTATGTATTGAATATCATCATGAACATAACCTTTATTGTCCTTGAGATTTATGACAAAAATTCCTCCTGGCAGTCCCTTTAGGGAAACACATGTTATGAGTTGATTGTTTTTTCCCTCTGAGAAAGCTGAACGTAAACTCCAACTAAATCCCTTCTCCACCAAGCAAGGAAGGACCTGTGCAAGAATCTTTGAAAGGCTCATTCCCTCTTCCCAATCTCTTCTGGACGATCTGCTGAGCACAAAGACTCATTAGGTTAAGCATGAATCACCCTTTTCCTTTTAGGAGTTCTTCCTAGTTCTAACCAGGAATGCCAATTCAGGAAAGCAGGAGGGGAGAACAATTACATTCCCATCAATCAGTGAATCTTTCTCTTTTAAAAATGTTGTATCTGCGACAGCTATACATATATCAAGGAGCAAATCCAACTCTCCTGATGGTAGGGGAATTAATGGAAACAACAGAGCAAGAAGAAGACAGAACTTAAAGAAAAGACAAAAGACAGGTAGTTTTCACTCAGCTCCCAGCTCCCACTGAGGAGATCCCCTTGCATTTCACATTAACATTCTATTAACATTTCATGAGCACATCAATATTTAATGAGGATGTGATCTGCATACATCGTAGATAGAATTACTGCAGCCAATAAATGTTCCGGAAACATTTCCAAGGCACTGTTTATTAGCAGGCACTAAATTAAGGAGTAATTTAAGTAATCAAAATGTAAATCAGCTTTGAGAAGTCCTTCTCTTTATTCTTTAATGTACTATCCATCTTATCATATTTACACACTTGAAGAAAAATAAACCCTCCTGCTGGAGTGGTTTCTTTAGAAAAGGCAGACAGTAATCTTTAAAGTTACCTGTGTGGTTTTTAGGGTCAATACTCCTACAGAAATATTCAGAAAAGACTATGATTATGAATGTTACTAATAATATATTTTATAGTGAGAGATAATTCTTAAACTAGACAGTAGTTTGAAAACAAAAACATTTGGGGTGCCTGGGTAGCTCTGTTGGTTAAGCGTCTGACTTTGGCTCAGGTCATAATTTTACAGTTCATGAGTTTGAGCCCTGTCTCGGGCTCTGTGTTGATAGCTCAGAGCCTGGAGCCTACTTCAGTCTGCCCCTCCTCTGCGTGTGCTCTGTCTGTCTCTCTCTTTTAAAAAAAAAAAAACATTAAAAAATTAAAAGAACATTTAATATAATGGTCTACCTATGTTCAACATTTGGGTATTAACAATGTTGACCTAAGACAACATTTTGAAAAGTTCCATTTGGAAATATCAAGGCCTATTTTCCATGTTTAGGTTTTTCTCACTCTAGTTTTAAGAGCAAACATACTGGAACAGAAACTATGATGGATGAAGCACAAAAACCTGCTATTATCACTCATCGTAGACTATGTCATTCCCCAAAAGAAGTTTTAACTGTCTGCATGTCTTACAAAATAACGCACTGGATACTTGTGGTATATTAGGTATAAAATGTTTTTTAAATACTTCCTGGTTTGCAGGGTTTATTTATACAACTTCTATCAAGTGATCACCAACAAGTCCGAAAGATTGACAAGGCAGGGTTTACTATTAGACTCTTAAAAAAGATTGGCAACAAGACAAAGAGTTGGCTTGCTTACATCACGGAGCTAGCTGAGGTCAGTCATGGAATTCCATTTTTAAGTCTTCAATTTCCAAATCTCTTCCTGTGAAAATATATATTATCATAAACCTCAGTGGATTTCATGACTGAAGAGATAAAGGAACTTTGATCAATTTCTTGTATCTCACCGAAGTGGGTCTATAAATCCCAGCTCCTTCTGGACAAAAGCATAAGGTTCTCTCGTATCTCATTTATCCCATGAGGATTAGTAATGATCACTCAAGGTGAGTGACCACCTCTACATGGAGGAGCCTCCAGGCTTCCCCTCCATAAATTTGGACTAGTCCTCTCGGTGTTTTGCATTTCTTCTTCTCCAGTGTTTCAGATCATGAACCAATTTGGCTTGGGCATTTAAGCACTGAATACCAGGCCAGCCACACTCTAGCACAAACTCCTTGTTCGTGCTCCTTGGGCCATCCTGGCCCTCCAACCTCAATATCCCATTGCTGACTTATTTATCTGGTTATGCTGGACATATGGAAATATGTCTACTTTCTGTTGAGCTCTCCTCTTCTAGGACAAGTCCAATCCATTCCATCTTCCCTCTCCAGCTCTGGAGTGAGAGCCTTGAGGGCTTCCTCCACTACCTCTCATCCATGAAGTCTTATTTCATGTGCTGGTTTGGCTCTGAGAGTCAACAAAGCACAAAGACAGTGGTCTCTTCACAGGCTGCCAAGGACAGGGTGTGAACTTATAATGTGTTCTCTCCAAAGAGAAGGGATTGTCTGTCTTGTCCCATTTCTGACACAAAGCTATGCGAAGCATCGAACGTAGAGAGCCTGAAAACTAGTTTAAGTTGCGCAACACATGCCACCTCTTTCTGAGATATACAGAAGGTATAGAAAAGTCACTTCCCAGGACTTCTGTGCAAATTAAATCACTAGACAAAAGCAAAGTACCTAAAACAGATTTGACCCAGTTGTTGTTTATTATATCTTCACTGCTCTCCACTTCCTATTCCTGTGTGACCTCTTTCACACAATGCCTTTACCAACAACTAAACCAAAATCATGACCTCAGTGAGGCCGGCTCTGTGGGGGACATATGAAAGTAAGCCAGAGGCTCTCATATCCTTTTAGCATGAGAACCATATAAAGAAGTGTCCTCACCTACTTACACTCAACACGCAGACAGGAAGCCCCATGTGCTCGGATTCCAGCAGGAGTCTCCCACAGGGACACGGGGTGATACAAGGGCAGAAATGAGCAAGGACTCCCGAAGAATAAGTCGTGGCCTGACACTTTGGGTAACGCAGTCCAAATATTAAACCATTATGGCCACCACAGGACGTTCATCCTCTGAGTCTTGTCAACCTTGTAGGCTCTGTTAAAACTTACTTTCTGCCCCTACAGGAAATTCTAATCTTCTCCCATATTAAACCAACAAGTAAAAGAAAAAAAAAACCTTACTTGTATTCATGAGGTTCTCTCTGTAGCACAGAAATCATTCACCTTAGTAACAGGATCACGAACAGCCCAGAATGAAGAGTTAGCCCATGCATCACATCACCAAGATCCAGATCTCGTTTGAGGTTGAAGTGTAAGCCCAGCTTGAGGTTCTCTCGTGGTGACTTGGTGGCCACAAGGGAACACGTCTCCTATGTTCCCCCTTGGTGCTGATGGTACAAAGCGCTAATGACGATTGGTCCCAGGAACCCAGAGGGAAGCATTTAAAAGTGCATTGAGCTGCCTCAAGGGGGCTACCCAAGAGTGTAATTGAGATCATGAATTTTGAGCAAGTCCATAAAATCCAACAAATAGGCCGAACCTTAATAAGATGATTTCAAATGGGCGAGAACATGGGCCATTATAGAAAGTATGCCAAACAGGAAAACAAACCAGAGCAAATCTGAATCTCAGCTGCTCGTCCACCTGGCCCACTGCCCCTATTTTATAGACAAAGGAAGTGAGGCCACAGAGTAAATGGATCTAAAAGACATAGCTTTAAAGATGCAGACAAGAGGGCAGAGAAAGATAAATAGGAGATGATATTGATTGAGAGCATTTATTTCCTAGGCTTTGTTCTAAGCACTTATACTGACTGTCTCATTTAAGGTACATATACTACCATAGGACAGAAATACTACACCATCCCCCTTTAAAGATGGAGAAACTGAGGCAAAGACATGGTGTATAATTTGCCCAAGGTCCCACGGCACAGAAATAAACAGACTCTGTTCAGGAACTTAGGTGGCCTGACACCAGAGCATACATTCCTCTTTACTGATTCCTATGGGAAGACATTATTATTCCTGTTCCTACTGAAAAAGAGGAGGGTGAAATAGTAACAAAGTTTTAATGAAGAAAGTCCTTACCATGGTAACAGATGAGCAGATAGCATTAGGGCTCTGGACAGAAATGATTTTCCTGGATCTACTGCTAACAGACCTGGGACTTTATGCACATTCCTTAACTTTGGTGGAATACCTCTCCACAAGGGCTGTAAAGATGAATGGGGAAAAATGGAGGTAAAGATCTCTTAGTGCCCAAGACCTCCCAAACACGCAGTGATAGAGACAAGTGGTCTCCTTTTGCTATCCACAATCCCATGAGCTCTTGTTCCAGGGGGTTACCACTGGCTTCACTGAAATATTCTTATAATTCTAAGGGCAAAGCTGTTGAAAAACACAGACACACAACAACAAAAACAACAACAAAACAACAAAAACAAAATAAAACTATTATAGAGATTATTAATTTTTGTTTTTTGTCCGAGTAAGGGCTTGGGTAGAATATATATTCTTTCTTAGATGGGTTCCTCAAGGTTCTTTCAGCATCTCAGACTTGAGTAGGCATCTGAATCATCTACATGGGCTTGCAAGACACAGACTAGGAGGCCAGTCCCGCAGGGTTTGACTCAGCAGTTCTGGGGTCAAACCTAAGAAAATACACAAGCAAGTAAACCAAACCAAAGATTCCTCTGAGACACTAGAAAGATCGAGGGAGAGTGTGTTACAAAGCATTTCAGAGAACATTTCAATATTATTCTTAGCAGCATATTCTTAAAAAAAGAAAAAATCTCCATCCACACACCTTCCAATTGAATATTCAGAAGCTGGGTGGAAAAACAAATGAATCTGAAAATAAAGCTGTCCACGGACATCCAGGGATAAAGAGCAGACCTCCAGGCTGTTGCACAAGGCCAATGACACCAAGCAGCTGCATTGGAATGACAGTAAGAGTGTGACCAGGAAATAGAACACCCATAGCAGAGTTTGCAAACACTTAAAGAGCTGTTGCCAAGGGCAAAGGAACAATGCATCCCAGGAAAAGGAGAAAAGGAATGTATAAAGAGGTCAGATTAGTGGGGGGAAAAAAGTAGAAAGTACACACAGGGAACCGAGATAAATAACAATCTGGGCAAACGAGAAGAATGGTATAAAACCCAGCTAATGAGGTGAAATCCTTCCAGAATAAAATTAGGCAATGGCACAGACAGAGTCATAATAAAAGCCATAAATATAAAATGGCAAGGAATTGACTGTGTAATGGTGTAGTAATTAAAGTCTGGAGGTTCATAATAGACCACGAATTGAACATTAATCAACCAAAAAGAAGCACTGCCCGCACTTTGATATATGTGTGAAATACACCAAGCGATCACAGCTATGCTCTGCTGAAAAGTCCACCTTCCCAGTGTGGGGTTGGGCAGCACAAAGATGGAAAGATGAAGTAACAGCAGGGATGACGTGGGTGTATGCCCATACGGTGACCCTGATGTCACTGAGGGAAGCTGAGACATCAGCTCTGTTGACTCTTTCAAGGGCCAGAGGATAGCTGGAGTGATTCCCACTGATGGCCACATCACAGAAACTGAGCTAGAAGACCTCTCTTAGACCAGGACATGCGCTCTGGGGCCCAAGGATGGCGCAGGTGCAGTGGGCACCCGCGGGCATTGGGATGCACTTGAAGAGGTAACGTCTTGTTTACTTAAAGCAGCGGTTCTCTAAATTGAGCTTATGTTAGAATCATCTGGAAGCTTATTAAAAATACAGACTGCTGGGCCTCACCTCTGAGTGATGATTCAGTTGTTCTGGGGTGGACACAAGAATCTGCACTTCTAACAAGTTGCCAGATAGTGTGGATGCTGCCAGTTTGGGGCCACACTTTACGAACCACTGATTCAAAGTTATGCCATGTCTATTTTCTCATTTTCTATCATTAGCAAACTTCCTATTTTTAAAGACATGAAAAGCAAGGGGAGTAGATGAAGGAGAAATAAATCTGATTGTTCTGATTTTTTTTTCTGTGACTAATGAAAACTCTAAGGAGTTAAAATCCTTAGAGGGTTCAGACTGGGAGTTGCCAGGGGCTAGGGGGAGGAGAAATGGGGAGCAATAGCTTAATCGATGCAGGGTTTCCTTTTGGGATGATGGTAATTAAGGTCTTGCAACACTAGAGGTAGTGTTTGCACAACATGTGAATGTACTAAATGTCAATGAAAAAAGGTTTATTTTATGTTATGTGAATTTCACTTCAATTTTAAAAAGAGTGGATATAGATGAACTGATTACCTTGTGCAAACTCTCAAGTGTTTAAGTCGTTTGGTCCCCATAAGCCATTGAAGCAGGACTGTTTGTTACAGGTGAAAAAGCCATGCCTTGGTGCCTGAGTAATGTGTTTGGGATCTAGCAGTTAAATGTGATGTGCTACACGTCTTCAGGCAAGCCCTCTGAGTTCTACGCTGTGGTTTGAAATGTTTCTTGGGTGGCATAAGATATTTTTATTTCCAGGCTGGGGTTTCGGACTGACCAGATAGAGGCACTTAGAGGTTCAGAAATAGCCCAGGATGATAGTTCTATAGGACACCCAAGGAAAGCCACAGGGGTCTGTCTGTGAGGAGAATAAAGCATGAAGTCTTTACAAAGCCCTCGGGATCCAATGATGGAGCGGGGCTTCTTTGGACACTGCTTAGATGCAAATCACATGCACTTCCTTGCATTTATTTGTAAATGCTCACAGTTATAATTATTTGCAGACATGTACTACTCTAGGTCTTCTCAAACTTTAAAGCACTCATGGGGTCACCTGAAGATCTTGTTAAAATATAGAATGTGATCCAATAGATTGAGGTCAGCCTAAGATCCTGCATTTCATCAGAGGACACTGATGCTGCTGGTTCAAGGAGCACGTTTTAAAAAGCAAGATACTATACTCCCCAGGTCTGTCATATGAATTCTTCTCCTATCTCTTCCCTACCCTTTGATTCATTCATTCAAGTACTTCTTTAAGCATTTATTATTTCTAAGTAGTTTGTTAGATGCTAAAAATACATATATGAACAAAATACCATCTTGAATGGCTTGCAATCTTTTTGGAAGATGCAAGGAAATGGCATTTGTAGAGTAGATACACTTTCACTTGCTATGTACCTCTTTTATCTACTTCTATATTGTTTGCATTGTTTACAAGGAAGTATTACTTTCTGGAGTGAAAGTGCACATAAGATGCAATGGGCAAGCAGAGTCAACTTCACAGAGAGGGAGAGCCTTGAAGGAGAAGAAACTGGCTCCAGACTCTCTCCTGAGGCATTTTTTTAAACATTCCAGACCAGACGTGAGGTATGGAATGTAATAAAGATTAATTGCAACTGGGAAATGGATGCTGAATGAAGGTAGAGAAGCCCCTCTGCATCTTGGGCAGTATTAGCAATAAATCACGAGATCACAGGGCAGAATTCTGACTCACTCAACATTACATTAGTGCATACAAATGCCTTCCATCTCCTTCAATGGAATGCAAAGACACTGAGATGCTGGCATTGTCTGACAGCCATCGTTGGATGAAAAATTAGGCTTGACATTTCTCAAGCCTGATTTCTTACTGAGAAATCGTCACTGCTGCCTGAACAGCTATTGCAGTCTTAAAGGTAAGTTACACTCCACATACATTGTCTGAAACGTATATGGACATAACTCGCTTTACTAAACAAACACATTCCAGGGGAGCTAGTGATAAAATGAATCTCTGGAAGTCAGATCACACCTCATTTTCTCACTTAGCTTATGGATTTATAGATTCACTCTGGTTTGGACAATGGACTTGCAGGAATGGAAAGGTGAGAAGAGAGAACTATTTATTTCCTATCACCTTCTTCTGAACAATTAATCGGCCTTTTCAGAAATAACCGTCAAACAGAAAATGTTGATTTTCTGATTATATGCATATTAAAATAGCTACAATAGAAAAATTATTCTACTGAAACCCAATTAAGAAATTAAGCCATACATTGTTTCACTTGAATTAAGGGCATGTGAGAAGGAAATCTTTCTTCTATTATATCCAGCTTTTTATTTTTTTTTGTTTTTTTTATTTTTAAATATTTATTTACTTAGCTATTTATTTTTAAATTTTAATTCCAGTGTAATTAACATACTTTGTTATATTAATTTCAGGTTTATAATATAGTGATTCAACAATTCTATAAATCACCCAGTGCTCATCATAAGTGTACTCTTTTTTCTTTCATTAATTTTTTTTTTACTTTATAAAGTTTCATATTTTTTAACATATGCAATTATTTTCCATCATTTACAGTACAGTAGTTACAATGACTACTTTTTGCATGGACCTATATCCAGCTTTTTAAATGGAATTTGTCTCATTACATCGCATTCTACATAAGCATCCCAAATCTTGGCTACTTCTGTTAAAGGAGAGACAACTTCGGTGGGGGCAGCCCTCCTGCAGAGGAGAGTCCAGATGTGGTTTCCTTCTTTGAACATTGCTTTCCCTGATACTATTCCACCCCCCTTTGCCATTCAGCATTTGTCTACATTTCCCTTCTCCTTTGGACCCAACTCAGTGTCACTTTCTTCATAAAACCTTATGCAATTCTTTCCTCTAAAACCCCATGACACTTTATCTACTATATTATCTACTATATCAGTCTTACAGCAATTCTTACTTTCTTGCCCCAACCTGTGGCAATGTATATTGTTTTATTTTCCCTAGTGGGATTCACATCTCAATCACCTGTGAATCCCTTGGAGTGTAGCAAAGTCACTCATACACTAGGAGCCTATTAATGAGACAGCTACTAAGCAAGCGAATGGACCTACATGATACAACTCTGACTTCTAGCTGGGCTGGCCGTGCCCACCAAGGGTCCAGTGGGCATCTCTGTCCTTCCCATGAGCATCAACTTCCTTGGTTTTAACACAAAAAAAGTCATAATTTTTTTATTGTATATTCACATGCATCTTCATGGAGACACAATCATCTTCTTATCCCTGCCATCCATATTCCCCACTCTGTTTCTCTGTGGACTTTATCAGTGGCAGTGACTTCTGTGATGCCCTCAGCAACCTCTAACCTCACCCCTTCCTTCCTCATGAAGGTGCTCAGGACCCAGAAGCTACTCTACGGCTGGAGAACTTCGCCACACATGGAATCCAAGTGGTGGAGGACAACTCCTTTAGAAACTATCTGAGTTTACTGCATGGGCCTGATGTGTCCCCATGGTGGTGTGGCCACAGTGAAGGACCAACTCAGATGCAAATCCTCACTGAGTTGAAGTCCATGTTTCCAAGTCCTGTTTAGGGAAACTACACTCACCTTCTTTGTGCATTGTGAAAACAAATATTTACAGAGCTGTTGGAATGTGTGAAAAATGTCCTTAGTTGTGTTTATGGAAAACACTTGGCAAGGACTTGCTATAAATGCTTTCCTGTAAATACTGTGAGTGAGAACCAGCAGGAAAAAAATGTATGAGATGACAGGGAGCCAGCTTCCACAGCAAAGACGTCTCCCTGCACATACCCTGCAAGGGTGTGCTGGCTGCACTCCTTACTCTCCCATCACCAGGGAATCCTGCAGGGGTGCTCAGGGGCAGAGGAGGGGCAACCCCCCCCCACCATACTGGGCTGGCATCCCATGGTGGAAGTACTGAGAGCGAAACCTACTCATGTTTTCTAGATGCTAATGCCCCTGGCCCTCCTTCTCCTCTGTGCATTTTGGGTACCAGTTTTGATTCCAAGTCCCCTGTTCCAGCTGGAAACAGGCCCTCAATATGAGCCCCATTTTCCTTACCTGATGCCTGGCCTATCTGTTGATTTTATGATATTTTCAGGTAAAACATGAGAAATGGAAAATAAGACACTCAAAAGTATTCCTTTATAGCGAGATTAATGAGATTTCTCTTAATTACTCTATAATAGACAAAGATCTCTGAAGGTAGGGATAGAGAGAGGAAGAGGGGAAGGTAAGCCAAAGCCATGCTTGAAGTTCTCCCAAGAAGCAATCATGACCAGTCCAAACCTGCCCTCTGGGAGGAACCAAGCCCCTCTTCTGCCACACAAGGCACACACTGGGTACCACAGAAAGGCTAGTTGTCCTTGTGCCCAAGCAGCCAACATAATAAATAGCATAAGCATTTAAACATCAGAGAGATCAATTATCTCACAGTTGTTATATCCCAAAAAGACTTTATTTTTTCCTTTATTTCAGAACATTTTCCTTATTAAAAAAAAAAATACAAACCCTAATGTACAGGTTGCCGTGGCAAAGAGACAAGGCTGCCTTGCTATCATACTTCCATTTGCACAGGTGCTGAGCTCTGCCCCCTCTCTCACATTCTTGTGTCCCAGCCGACCCCTCCCTCTACCCCAACGTCCTCTCCTCTGCACATTACCCAAGCCTAATGATCAAACATCCCTGTGAAGCATTTTTTATGTTTATTTACAAAATTATTTCCTTTACACAAATTTCTAAGTCAAAAGATCTCAATGTTTTTGCCATTTAAAATACACTGACAACCCATCATCCAAGAAGCTTCTGTCATTTCACACTCCATTTAAATGGGAGAGAGCTCCCTTTGAAACTCATTACACCAGCAAAATCTGCAACTGACGACACCAAATGCTGGTGAGAGAGTGGATCAACGGGAGGTCTCAGTATTTGCTGATGAGAATGCAAAATGGTGTGGTCACTTCAGAAGACTCTTACTAGTATGGGAACATGTTACCACCATACCACTCAGCAATAGCACTCCCTAGCAGTTACCCAAAGGAGTTGAGAACTTACGTGCACACAAAAACCTGCACAAAGACGTTTATTGCAGCTTTATTCATAATTGCCGGGACTTGAAAGCAACCAAGAAGTCCTTCAGTAGGTGAATGGATAAATAAACCAGTACATCCAGATGATGGAATGTTATTCAGCACTAAAAAAATGCCATACAAGTCACACACTGTGTACCAGAGCTATGAAAAGAACTAGAAGAAACTTAAATGCATAAAACTAAGTGAAAGAAGTCAATCTGAAAGGCTACATTCTGTATGATTCCAATTATATGACCTTCTAGGAAAGGAAAACTATAGACAGCAAAGAGAT
Organism: Suricata suricatta; assembly: GCF_006229205.1. NCBI lineage: Eukaryota > Metazoa > Chordata > Mammalia > Carnivora > Herpestidae > Suricata > Suricata suricatta. The sequence goes on along the minus strand of NC_043701.1, from coordinate 39,934,372 downwards.
CTGTGGCTGCCAGGGGTTGGGGGATGGTGGTGAGGGATGAACAGGCAGAGCACAGGGAATTTGTAAGGCAGTGAAAATACTCTATATAACACCATAAAGATAGATATAGGCCACTATATGTTTGTCCAAACACATAGAATGCACAACATCAAGAGTGAACTTTAATGTAAGCTACGGATTTTGAGTAATTATGATGCATCAGTATATGTTCACTGGTTTGTAACTAATGTCCTACTTCGATGGGTGAGGCTAATAATGGAAGAGGTTGTGCATGCGCAGAGCCAAAAGTGAGTCAGTAAGAGAGTGCCCCTCATTCAACTCCATCAGTCATTGGCATTGGGAACTTGACATGCCATCCACCCATTGAAAAGATCAGGACACTGAGGTTAATCCCACTAATTCCACATAGTTCATTATATTGTGAAAAAAGCAAATGGGGATAAGAGATGTGAAGGTGAAAGCATCAGAGAGACTGAATGCATGATGTGATAAAGCAAGCTAACCAGCAATTGTTTAACTTTAAAAATTGCAAGCCATAAACCAGTGGTAGCTTGAAATCAGTCACAGGGGAAGTATTTACACCACAGACATTGGCAAAGATGTTTTGTTCTGTTTTCTTTTCAGCTTATTTACAACCACACCACTGAATTAAATGTAAAGTACTAAAAAGTTACCCCCCAGAACTGCCTGGTCCAACTTCAAAGTCTGCATTTTACTACTTATAACAATGAACAAGTTACTTCACGTCTCTGCACCTCAGAGTCCTCATCTGCAAAATGGGACAACAGTAGTGTCTAATCTATAGAGTTAGAAGAATTCAACGAGGTAATATATATAAATTAGTCATAACAGCCCCTGGCACACATTCACTACTCAATATACTTTACCTCTTATTTGTTCCTACCATATGCAGAATGGAGGCCCAAACTACCTGGATATCAGCAGAACTGACCCTATGGCCAAAACAGTTAACTAACTTTGGTCTACTTGGTCATATCCTCATAGAGAACTCAGGTCTACTCATGTAGCATACACATATTCTCATGGCTTTCATAACTGACATTTTATGTGAGGCTTAACACCATGTAGCTCTTCAATCCTAACAAACTATGCCATTTAGATGATCCCACCAGCTCACTGAAAGGCAGATTTCTTCCAAGTCTGTTTTCGTTTTTGATCCTCTGACACATATCACTATGGCCATGAAAGACTTCTGAGGGTAAAAGAGGGAAATAACACTAGGCAGGATTCAACATACCAAATCTTTCATTATTCACTTAACAAATAATTTAAATGGTCCAGTGCTAGGGAGTGAGGGCAAAGGACAAAAAAGATAATGATCAAACAATAAAACATATGATTATATAATTCCAAAACATATGATTATATAATTCCAAATAAGTGCTGTAAAAGAAATAGCAAGGACACATAATCAGTAAAAGAGAAGCATTAAAGAGGAAGTCCTAAAGAATAAATGGGAGTTAAGGGATAAGGGTGGAGAAAAGAGGGGCTAAGTCAGCAGGAACAGCAAGTACTAAGGTACTGTGGTAGAGAAGCATCACCATTCAAGACCTGTAAAGTCAGCCAAGCTAGCTTGCCTCATTGTGGTAATTGTGAATTTGTAGGCAGGTATGAATGATATACATTGGGGTCGTATTCTGAAAACCTCCAAATATAAAATATAAGCACCCTTATACAGAGTAATATTTACTACACCAGTCAGTGAGAAGTTTTAGGGATGATATATCTATACTAATAGTGTTTAATTGCTTTATAAAATACAAGAAAAATATGGTCTATTATTTATGATTTTATACTAAATTTTGGAGTCTTGGCTTTCACCAATGCAGAGGAAAAGTTGATAAAAAAGTCAATGTAAAAATAAAATTACCTGACATGTCAAACACTTCTGGGTGTTCCAGGTGTATTGCACAGTTCCTAAGGGAAAAGTTATTTTTATCAAATACAATGGGGCATTTGGGAACATTACCACCTAAATTTTATTATACTAATACAAAACGCCTTCAGATTTGGTAGGCAAGTTGCTAATACTGGTTGGACTCTGGTCACGTGAATACAACTTAAAAGCAAAAGTCAGCAGCGATTCACCCAAGTATAAGCAACAGCATATCTGGGGCAAGGCCATTTTGAAGCACACCAGGCCAGCCACTAATTTCTCTTCTATTCTAGAAAGAACAGAGGCCAGAGAGTAGCTGCGAGGAAAGTTATAGCATGTTCCAGATGGAAACCTATTTCCATGGCTTCCTATCTTGGAGTAACTGGCAATCCCAGCCAGAAGGCAGAGCACCAGTACACAACTGATTTAGGCACTCAGTGAACAGATCTGTGCTGAGTACCGCTACTCTAGGCACTGGGGCAGAGCAGAGACAAACATGTATGTCTGGCCTCCTGGAGCAGGAAATAAACACAAAGGCAACTTTAGAGTATATAAACAAGTACTACATTTAGAGAAAAACAAAGAGGGGATGGGTATGCTCTTCAAAGTCCGTAGGATGTTATGGACTGAACGGTGTTCCCCTCCAAACTCATTTGTTGAAGTTCTAGCCCTCAATACCTTACAACATGACTGTACTGGGAGATAAAAGACTTTAAAGGGGCAACTAAGTTAAAATGAGGCCATTAGGGAGCAGCTCTAATTCAATACAACTGGTGCCCTTGTAAGAAGAGGAAGAGACACCCTGGATGAAAGGGTACCGCAGGTGACCATGTGAAGACACAGCAAGAAGGCAAGCCATGGAGAGAGGCCAAAGAAGAAACCATCCCTGCTTGCATCTTGATCTCACACTTCCTGCCTCCAGCACTTTGAGAAAATAAATTTCTACTGTTTAAGCTAGCCAGTCTGTGGTATTTTTTTATGGCAGCACAAGAAGACTAATACAAAGGAGGTCTAGGGAACTGGAGTGAGCAAGGAACAGATGGACATAAAGACAGAAAGGCAGACTATCATAGAGCCTTTGGGGCCATGGCAATGACTCTGAATTTTACGCTAAGTGAGATGAGAGTCATTAGAAGATTTTGAGCAGAGAAGTGACATGAAGATAAAAATGTTTCAAAGGATTGTTCTGGTTTCCTAATATTCTGGCTACTGTGTTGACAATAGACAAGGAGAACGAGAGTAGAAGCAGGAGGAACCAATTAGGAGACTACTACAATATTACCAGAAAGATATTTAATGGATTGGATTATTATAAAGGAGGTAGAAGTAGGAAAAGAAATGGGGTTGTGGAAACATTTTGTAGGTAGACTCAACAGAATTTGCTGATGGACGTTAATGGCAATGGAGTCTTAATGAAATGAAGCCAGTGTTTTTAGAGCCACTGGAAGGGTCTATTGTGGCAACTCATGCTCAGTGCCATGAAACCTTTAAACATTAATGTTCTGATTAGGGTTAGCCAAGCTTAACCTCTAAAGGAGGTAGATCCCAGAAAAATATTCTTTAGGAAAATAACAACTGAGTACAGGAATTTCCAACAATCGAATAAAATTGCTGGCTCTGTGTTTTGTTTTCAGTTTGTTTTTTCCTACTAAAAAACCAAGAAGGGGATTTCTGGTTCCCTGTCTAACATGTAAAAAGCTTGGAAGTTGTCACTCCAACACTCATAATAAGAAAAAGGCTGAACAAACTAGACATCAACACGTCTTATTAGTTCCATCAGAGAATTGAAGTCACAGGACAAACTGTCACCCTCAAAACTGGAGAAACAGGCAAATACGGAGGGTCACAGCTTATTATGAGCAGGAGTCAATACTGGAGCCTGCTGGGAACACTCAAAGGGTAACTGACACTACAAGAGACTAAAGGTACCTTAAGAGGGAAAAACTCCTGGCCGCTCAGATTAAGGGAGTCCCCACACTTTCATGAGTTCTACCTCTAGGAGCTCTGTCCTGTTTTCAAGATGATCAGAGAAAAATTCTCTCTTGCTTTAATTAGGGGTAGGGAAAAAGTAAGCATTTTGGACTAAGCCCAGAGCATACCATTCTCTTTAACAGTGGCTTGCCTTCAAAGGAAACTAATTTACCAGAGTCTGAGCTACCTGGATTTCACCAGAACCAATCTCAGGGAAGGGAAATACCAGATCACAACCACGTTTAGCCCTCTTGTCTCATCTAAAAGAGGAAAAGGGAACTGAGAAGGACATGTGAAGGACACAGTACAAGGACACGGGCTCATTAAAAAAAAGAGAGATCTAATCACAGGACTATAGGATGCTTCCCTTCTCCCTATATGTTACCATCATATAAACAAAAGATCATATACATCATATACAACAGAAGATCACAGGTAAAAAACTACAAGCCTCAAACCCTATTTTTGGAGCAGTCTCTAAGGAGAAACAAAGAGAACAAAATAGACAAAAACAAGGATACCAGAGAAAATTTCAGGCTCTGACCCCACAGCTCCAGCAAACATAAACACAGAATAATTCCTAACTAGATAAACAGGAAATCTCACACCAAAGCCTTATTTACCTCAGTTCACATTACTTAGTACATTATATCCAGCTTTCAACAAAAAATTACAAGAAATGCTGAGGCAAAAAACACAATCTGAAGAGACAAAGAAAACATTTGAGTCAGATTCAGATACAGTAGAGATTTGAGGCTTCTCAGACCAGGAACTAAAAATAACTATGATTAATATTCTAAAGTCTCTAACAGAAAAAGTGGACGACAGGCAAGAACATATGGGCAAGGTAAGCAGAGAAATAATGAAAAGGAAATACTAGAAATAAAAAACACTGTAAAAGAAATAAAGAAGTCTTTGATGGGCTCATTAATTTACTGGTCAGGGATGAAGAAAGAACCAGTGAGTTAAACACAGTGTAATGCAAACTTCCTAAGCTGAAAAGAAAAAGGAATTTTGTATCTCAAACCCATTCCTGCTATAGTGCTCTACACAAAACCTCTTCATCTCTCATTTGGACCATCGCAATTACGCTGCCGGTAGTTACAGATACCGATTCAGGCTTGACCTCTGCCAGCCTGATCTTTCTTAAAGACAAATCAGACCACATCATTCTCTAGCTCAAAATTCCTCAGTCACTGTAGATCCTGTATCTATATGAGATCTTTACACAAAAGTGCAATATGTAAAGCAGACAATGCAGAAATGCTTTGTTGAATTATATAAACTACTTAGCAAGGCATTCAAGGTCTTCCATGGTCTGCTCCTGCCTGCCTCTGCAGCAACATCTCCTAACCCTGTAGAATTGACATGGTTTAGTGGCTTAAAAAAAAAAGAATTAAAAAAATAGAACAGAATATCTAATTGTGGACAACAAAAGTTGTGTCACTTATGTGATGAGAATACCAGGAGGAGAAGGAGGAGATAAAGTTACAGAAGAAATCTCTGATGTAAACATGGGTGAGGGTTTTCCAAAATTAATGGAAGACACCAAAGTGCATATCCAGGAAACTCAGAGAACAACAAGCAGTATCGATACCACAAAATCTACTTAGGCATGTAACATTCAAACTACAGGAAATCAAAGAAAAAGAAAACTTGAAATGAGCTATAGGTAGAGAGAAAACACGTTACCAACTGAGGACAAGGATAAGAATCACATCAAACTTTTTTCTTCAAAAATCATACAACCAGGAAGAGAATGAGTGAAATATTTTAAAGTGTCGAAAGAACAACAACAACAACAATAAAAACCCCACAGAATTCTGTGTCCAAAGAAATAATTCTTAAAAGACAGGAGGAATAAAGACTTTGTCAGACAAACAAAACATAGAAAGTTTGTCACCAGTACACCTGTCTTGCAGGAAATATTAAAAGAAATTTTTCAGAGAGAAGGAAAATGATATAACTCAGAAACATAGATCTTTATAAGGAAAGAAAGAGCATTAAAGAAGAAATAGATGAAGGTAAAATAAAATACTTTTAAAATTTTAATTTATCTAACTGCTCAAAATAATAATACAATATTATACTGAAAGATTATAGCTTACAGATAAGTGAGTTGAGTAAGGGCAGGAGGGAGGAATTAGGAATATTCTCTCATAAAGTATCCGTACTACCTGTGAAGTGGTATTATAATATTTCCAGGTGAACTAAGATTAGTTGTAAATGTATACTGCAAATGCTAGGGTAGCAATTAAAATTATTTAAATGAAGTATGATTAACATGCCAAAGGAAAAGAGAAATAGAATCATTAAATGCTCAATCAAAGCCAGAGAAGGTAGAAATAAGAGTGAAAAACAAAAAACCCCGAAATACACACAGGCACACACACAAAGGGAAGGGCAACAAATAGAAAACAGAAACAAATATGGTAGATATCAATCCAATTATATCAACAACTGCTTTAAATGTGAATGATCATACACATCAATGAAAAAACTGAGACTGTCAGGGTGAATAAAAATCAAGGCCTAACTACACGCTGTCTACAAAGAAATCCACTCAAAATATAAAGTTACATCTAGTGTAAAAGTAGAGACATGGAGAAAGATATATCTTGGTATAAGGGCCAGTTTTAGGCAACAAATCTGAGCAATGAAAACCTGAGAAAGGTAAAAGGGCCCACAGTGACCAGCAAGCTGAATACAAACAGGCCATGCAAACAGGCTCATTTAGCGACTCACCCTGAAATAGCCACAGGCCCCAACTGACCAGTTACAACCAGGCACAGTTTTTAAGATTACCAAAAAAGGGAAAATTCCATATGTTCCATTCTTCCTCACTCTGCCCTGTAACTGTGGCCCCTCACCACCTCTTGGTTGCAGACAGTCACTCCTTTGCTGTCCGGCCGCTGCTCCCTTGGGGTATATGCAATAAACTTCTCTTTCGTTCTGCCTTGGGTGAATTCTTTCACCACCTTTACTGCTGGTTCCCATCCAATTGGGACACCCCACATTTGAAGGCTCCCATCTGATTGGATCACCCTACACTTGGTAACATGAATCAAAAGAAAAATGGACTAACTATATTAATTGTAGACTTTCTGAGCAAACTTCAAAGCAAGGAAAAGTGTCAGGGAGAAAAGAGACACATTAGATAATAACAAAGAGGTCAATTGTCTAAGAAGACATACGAATCCTTAAATATATGCACCTCCTAATCACAGAGCATTGAATTATGTGGAGCAAAAACTGATACAACTGCAAAAAAAAATACAGACAAACCAGCTATTATATTTAAAGACTTGAATATCTATATTTTGGTAATTGATAAATCCAGCAGGCAGATAATCATTAAGTATATAGTTGAAATAAACAGCACCATTAATCAACTGGATCTGATGGACATGCATAGAATACATCATCCAACAACAGCAGAATACACACTCTTCTCAGACTCACATGGAACATTCACAAGATACACGTCATTAGACACATATTCACAGGAAAAAAGAATAGAAATCACACAAAGTATGCTCTCAGACCACAATGGAATTAAACTAGAAATCAATAACTGAGAGAAAGCTGGGAAATTCCCAAATATTTGGAGATTAAATAGCATTCATCTAAATAACACAAGGCTTGGGGCACCTGGGTGGCTCAGTTGGTTAAGTGGCCACCTTTGCTCAGGTCATGATCTCACCACAGTTCCTGGGTTCAAGCCCCACGTCGGGCTCTGTGCTGACAGCTAGCTCGGAGACTGGAGCCTGCTTTAGATTCTGTCTCCCTCTCTCTCTGACCCTCCCCTGCTCGCACTGTCTCTCAAAAATAAAGAAAATGTAAAAAAAATATTTTAAAAAAGAAAATATTTTAAACTAAATGAAAATTAAAATACAGCTTCTAGAAATTTGTGGGATGTAGCAAAAGCAATGCTTAGAGGGAAAATTACAGCATTTGATACATATATTATAAAGGAAGTAAGATATAAAATCAATAATCTATGCTTCCACTTTAGGAAACTTTCTAGAAAAGAACACATTAAATGTAAAGTAAGTGGAAGAAAATAAGTAATAAAAATTGGAGGAGAAATCAATGAAACTGAAAACTGGAAATCAATAGAGAAAAATCAATGAAGTCAAAAGGTGGTACTTTAAAAAGATCAATTAAAATGATAAAACTCTAGCCAAGCTAACTGAGAAAAAAAGAGAAAAGATAAATTACCAGCATCAAAAATGAAATAGGAGCCATCACTACAGACCCCAAAATAGTGAAAAGTTAAAGTAATATTATACACAACCCTATGCCCACAAATTTGATAACTTAGATGAAAGAGACCAATTCCTCAAAAGACATAAATAATCTGAATGGGCCTATATCTATTAAAGGATTTGAATCAATAATTAGTAACCTTCTAAAACTGAAAGCACCAGGCCCAGATGGTTTCAGTGATGAATTCTACTAAACATTTAAAGAAGAAATAATACTAATTCTCTAAAATCTGTTCCAGAAAATAGAAGAAGAGGAACACTTTCTAATCCATTCTATGAGGGCAATATCACTCTAAACCAAATTTAAAGACATTGTAAAAAAGGAAAACTACACATCAACGCCTCTCATGAACATAGATGCAAAATGCTTGACAAAATATTATCAAATAAAATTCAAGAATCATACACTATAATCAAATAGGATTTTTCCAGATATGCAGGGTTGGTTCAAAAATCAATTAATGTAACTTGTCACAGGAAAGGAAGAAAAATCACATGATAATATTAATGTACATACAAAAAGCATCTGACAAAATCTAGTATCCATTCATGAGAATGCTGAGAAAAACTCTCAGCAAACTAGAAATAATAGAGGGTGCTGTGGACTGAATTGTGTCCTTCCAAATTTACTTATTTAAGTCATAATTCCTGGTACGTCAGACTGTGACTACATTTGGAGACAGGGTATTTAAATAGGTAAGTAAGACAATGGGTCATTACAATGGGTCTTAATCCAATATGACTCGTGTCCTTATACATGACACATAGACACAGATAGAAAGAAGACCATGTGGAGATACAGGGAGAAGAGAAACATCTACAAACCAAGAAGAAAAATCTTAGAAATAACCAATTCTGCTGACACTTTGATCTCAGATTTCTGGCCTCCAGAAATATGAAGGGATAGATTTCTGTTGTTTGAACCACCCAGTCCATGGTCCTTTTTATGGCAGCCCTAGCAAACTAATACAGATGGAGAACTTTGTCAACTTAATAAAGGACATCTGTAAAAAATGTACAGCTAATCATACCTAATGCTGAGAAACTTAAGTCTTTCCCCCTAAGATCGGGATCAAGGCTACCTATTTCTTCTTTCCATTCCTCCCTGACATCCTACTGGAAATCATAGGTAATGCAATAAGATAAGAAAAGGGCATAAAAAGTATACAGACTGGGAAGGAAGAAATAAAACTGTACACAGATAATATGATTACCTATATAGAAAACTCCAAAGACTCAACAAACAAGTCCTGGAACCAATAAGCAACTATAGCAAGGTGGCAGGATATTAGCTTATGAAATGTAACTAAAGGCACTCCACTAATACAAGATGTCAATAATAGGGGAAACTGTGTATGGAAGAGATGGGCAGGGGCACATGGGGAGCTTCTTTACTTTCTGCTCAATTTTTCTATAAATTTAAGACTGCTCTAAAATATAGTCTATTATTTAAAAAGCCAATGAGGCCTATAACACCTTCCAAGTCTATGCACACAAAAAAGAGAAACCCCAGAAAACTTTCCCTCTTAAAAAAACAGGCAGAAATGAATTGCAACCCCTGAAACTTCTGCATTGCAACATGGTGCAGCAATGAGCACAAGAAAGGGAAGAAACAATAGCAAACTCCCAGGGCAGCAGCTACAGAGCTCTGTAGAGTGAAAGCAGAAAATGTATAATCAAAGATGGAAGTATAGTCAAGGACAGCAAAAAAGAGGCAGCTGGTCACAGAGCAGGTACTAAATAAATAGTTATTTGTTTAGTGTAGTGAGACATTAAAATGAATAATGTGGACTGAGGGAGAACCAGTTTGGAGAAAGAATGGGAAGTATTACTGAGTCTAAGATAGAGACCTCAGGACAATGACTATCAGCTAAGGGCTTCCCTGGTAAACATGAGGCGTCCCTGGTTTCTAATCTTGTAATTCACACTGCAGTTAGGTGTGCAGTGTGTCAACGCCATGGAGTTCATTACATAGCTTGGTTTCAATATATTTTTCAAGCAATCCATCACTGTGTTTTAAAGTCCTATCGTATTAAAAACATAAAGTCCTGCTGCATTTAAAAATTAAAAACAAACAAACAAAAAACCTCTTCATATATAGTTAATTAAAAAATTCCAAACCTAACATGCAGGTTGGGCTGGTAGCAAAGGAAAATGAAACAGATATTTATCCTGTTTTAGACCTAGTTCAGATTTGAGATACTGAATCCAGCACCAAAAGAACTCAGGTGGCGTGAACACAGAGTGCAAACACTGCTGTACCCAGCAGTTGCCCACCCTCCCTCCGATGATGGGTCTTCTGAGACAAACCAAGCCCATGTTGAACAATGATCTCATCCTGAGTCCTGAAGCATCCCATTCAAATCATTGACTTTGGAAGTCAGAAATTCTGCCTTCCAGTGCAATTACCAAATCTAATCACATATATTCACTTGCTCAAGGGGTCCTGACTGGCAGTAACAGCTTGGTTATTCACAATCAATGAGATTAATGCTGCTATTTTTATAACATGAAAAAACTACATGAAAATAAGCCTCCAGGCTGTGGATTTTGGTCAAAGAAAGAATAAAAATAAAAGCAAAGGATAAAGCATGTAAATGAATTATTAGACAAAGAGTCATTTCAGAGTCCCAGCAAGGCTGTGCCTTAGGGTCCTTGTTATTTCAAACTGATCCTGTGCTCCAGATCACCTAGAAGGAAAACGTCATTCAAATAAAAAAAAAAAAGGTTCCTTTACTCGAAACTGTGTGTTTAACTGGCAACATATAATTTCATTTTTAAAAAAAATTAGGAGCAATTGCTGCTAAAGCCATTTCAGGGACAAGGGGAGGGGAGGATCTGTCAGCACTGTGGGAACAAAAAAATGATGTGCCACCAAGCTTTATTCCAATCATTTGCTTCATAGTTAAGTTTAATTACACATTACACACTGTCCTGTAATTATGTCGCTTGGGAAACTGCCAATTTCCCCCTTGAAATGTTAAAAGTTCCTTAATTTATTTTCAAGACTCAGCACTGCCTTCATCAGCACCCTGCCTTAGTGCATGTAGGATACTCAGTCCCTGTTCCCTTTAAATGCCGGCTGGTGGGCTTCAGGGGGCTACATGCAGTGTGGAGGGCCGACCATGCTTAGAGCCCCAAGATCTTTATAATAAGATCCGATGATGTTTTTCCTTAACATTTACAACTGAAGAATTTGGGAAGCACGCCTATTCCTTTTCCCTGCCCTTGGGAGGATGACATTTAAGTCCTTTATTCTCACCAAGAGAGAGATGAAACACTAATCAAGCACAACTTTATGGACTGGGAAAAAGCAAAAGCAAATAAAATGGTTTGCACACCTATTGTGCACCGATAATGTATTCAGAACTTCACAAAGGTCACTGCAGACCACCAGTATCAGTGGTCACTAACTCAAGTCCCTCAGGTACAAGGCAGATAACTAGAATGCATGGAGCAGCCAGACAGAATAGAATAGAGTTCAGAGGCTCATGGTTGTTTGGAGAAGGAGTGCATTCCCTGCCTACAGACAATTCAAATACTCTTCTCTTTAAAAATACTGTGCTGGTTGAGCAAACACATCCCCAGGCTCACCTGAACTATAGCTGTGACCCCTGTATGAGTCTACAAACATCTAAACGTCACTGGAAACAGACTACTTGGCTTTAAAATTCAGCTCCTGCACTTCCTTAGCTGGGCGGCCTTGAGCAAATCACCTGACTTCTCTGTGTGTCAGTTTCCTCATCTGTAAAATGGAAACAACAAGGGTGCTGACTCCGTAGGGGTGCTATGAAAGATGAATAAACGTGCGTCGTATCGCTGTCACCTCACGGCAAGCTCTGTGTTTGCTGTCACAAGTACATTTATACCCTCTGACGCAGGAGAGAGAGGTCAAAAGCAGTTTCCCCAGCATGGTTTTGTGCCTAAGCAGACAGAGAGATCTATATACTGAAAGAAGAGGGTGCAGGGTTACCCTATCTTCCCATCTCAGGGAGCACTGAAGGGAAGATTACAAATAATGTATGTTAAGTACTCCAAATATGAAAAGGCTTCAAAGACGGTAGCTTTTCTCACACTAGGTCATCTCAGAGCACTTTCTTTTCAGTACTGTCTCTATGCCCAGGCCTCCGGCTCAGTGGTAAGTTAGCATCTAAACCAGTATTTTTGGGGACACCTGGGTGGCTCAGTTGGTTAAGCGTCTGACTTCATCTCAGGTCATGATCTCACGGTTCATGAGTTTGAGCCCCACGTCAGGCTCTGTGCTGACGGCTCAGAGCCTGGAGCCTGCTTCAGATTCTGTGTCTTTCTCTCTCCCTGCTCCTACCGCACTCATGCTCTGTCTCTCTCTGTCTCTCAATAATAAATAAAAGCATTAAAAAAATTTAAACCAGTAATTCTTCAACAATTTTTTAAAAGTATTGTTTACTATGTATGCATCATGAGGAAGAAGAATCCATTTAAAGGTTTGGAAATAGTGTAAACACACTTTAAATTTTTCATCTGTTAAAAAATGGTTGTAGTGAAAGAAGCTTAAGAAAATAATTCTTAAGAACAAATATCCAGCTTTTCCCATTATCGAATTTACTTGACATATAAATATTCCTGCTCTGATTTGGTACGATATTAGAAACACATGTGTCCTGGCTCACAACTGCAAGAAACCATTGTAATTAATCTTATTTTTAAAGGGATTTTTACTCTGCCCCCCCCCCCACTGTATCTTCTAGCATCACCACCCTGTGTGCAAAGATATTCCAACTGGATGAGATGTTCATCATAAATTATGAGGGATGTTGAGGAAAGAATTGCAGGGTACATAAAGAACAAGTAGTTTCTAGTGTCTACTGCTAATTTTGTTATAAGAAGCCTCAAGATTTTTATAAATTCTGTGTTAGTTCTATAACAGCTTCCTTAAGATAACATTTTATTGATGACAAACATCACACCAAAGAAAACATACAAGAAGGGGCAGGTTTGTCCTAGTCCACACTGACCCAACACCAGAGTATTTCTCTAAGAGGTAGTTTAAGCCATTGCTTAAAAGTAGGTCACTGGGAAAGGAAGCAAGTCCTAAGTGATTCTGATATGGCTAATCAGTATGATAATTTATATAAAGTGGTGAAATGCTTACCTGCTCGGTATATTGCGGAAAACTGCAAACAACTATCAAGGAAAGGTTTGGGGACTTGGTAGATGTGCCCAGCATAGGTCACATCTAAAAATCCAAAAGGGGGATGCCTGGGTGGCTCAGTTGGTCAAGTGTCCCACTTCAGCTCAGGTTAGGATCTCGCAGTCTGTGGATTCGAGCCCCACATCAGCTTCTGTGCTGACAGCTCAGAGCCTGGAGCCTGCTTGGGATTCCGTGTCTCCCTCTCTCTCTCTGCCCCTCCCCCACTCATGCTCTGTCTCTGTCTCGCAATAATCAATAAACACTAAAAAAAAATTTAACAAATAAATAAATAAAAATAAAAATCCAGAAGGAAACTAGAAAAACCTCAAAGGGGAGAAGGAAAAGAAAACACGGTAAAACAACCTCTATTCTCTTCGTGTCCTTACTGTTCTATTTTCTGATATCTAAGAACTAGACTCTGCCTTTCTTGTTGACCATCACATCCACTGTGCATGGCCCCACGCTGGCAGATGGTAGGTGTTTGATAATATTTCCTGAATGAATCAGTGAATGAATAAATGTAAATGTTAAAAGAAATTTCTCTTCCTTTAGTTAGATGCTTTTTAGCATCTAAGAAGATGGGCTGTTTTTCTTTTCTGTGTGAATTTTTTTCCTCTGAAAAAGATGAAGCAATAACAGAAATATCTCATTTGCATGCATTTGGCTTTTATTGTTGCACATTTAAATAGCTTATCTGACGTCTTTAGGGCCTGGGATTAATGCACAGCACGCGTCTGTCTGGCTGTAATGCCAAGAGGGAGAGAGATGACTGACAATAGGTTCTGAAGTTCCCCTGATCCTCTAAATGTCACTTCTCATGTCACTAGTCTCAAACTTACAACCACATCTAAAATCAGGAAAGCTTTGCAGTGACACCTTTGCTAGGCTCATATATTCCTTTAAATAACATCACTGGAGTCTCAATCAAATATTTGGTAATATGACAACATATAGGAAAAATACAGCCTTGGTTTTCAAAGGATTTACAATTTAATAAAGACAATGTGAGGCTGTATATAAATTTTATAGGTAAATAGAAAGAAAGTGCCACTTTCTTATTTTTAGGGGTGACTTTCTGATTATGCTAGATTTAGGAAGACCCTAAGTAAATATAAACACTTCCTTAATGGCATCACCAGCTTTCCGTGTCTTCTAATCATTTGTCTTAGACTGTCCTCTTTTCCTCCACTTCAAGAACAGCTCTGTTGTGTCCACCACACCCCAAGCCCAGAGACAAGAAGCTGCAGACTGGGAAAAGCCTGAAATTTGAAGGTCAAAGACCTATGTTCAAGTTTCCCTTATCTATTGGCTATCTGACGTAGACAATGGAACTCTCTGCACCTCTCTAAATCCCAGTTCCTGAGTCTATTAAATAATGGTAACAACGCTTACTCCATAGGCTTTTCATGAAGACTGAGCTAATCTATGGAACATGTCTTATATGCTACCCAACCCACTTTAGGTACACATTTTCTCAGATCAAACGGGATAATAAATGGGACCATGTAAGACTGAACTGAAACCACTTTTTCCTTTAGTTGCAGCATGTGTTAGTATTTTTTATGATCCTACTTCTTCCTCAGACCTGGCCAGTACGTGCTTTGGAGCCCTGAGGTTTCCTCATCATTACTTCCTGCTTTGTGGTTTAGTCTTGGCTCCCACAATAGCCAGCATGAACCAAATGTAAAACCAATCACTTGGGGTATCTCACTAGTTCCCAATGAATAATTAAATGAAAGAATACATGTCATAAGACCAAAGGTTTTGCATCCAAAGGAGCCACTAATTTTCTTTCTTCCAAGGTATTGAGATTTGCCACTCTAGGGAGGGGAGAAAAAGCAAAACAAAACAAAACAAAACAAAACAGCAACACATTCAGCTTCTTACCATTATCCTGTCTGTGAAACAATGACAGCAAGATCATGGGAGTGAGCCCAGTGCCACCCTCTACCTCTCACAGAGAGAGCTGTGGTGGGGAGACCTGGGGAGTGAGACATCTCCAGAAAAAGTAAAAGCACTTAGGCCCAGGGTAAGCAAGACCCAGAAGTCTGAAATCATGTATGGCTCCAGATATTACTCCAGGCATAGTGGGATGCTCAGATTTGCAATTCTTCCTCGTGTTCTGTGCCTGTCCAAGTGTGGGGTAATTCAATTACATCCCCTGCTTCCATTCCACTCTACACTTACAGAGTATATTTAAATAATACACAAGAAACCAGGTTGCCCACTAATAAAGCTGTGTCGCAAAATCATACTTTTAAGTAATTGCTAAAAGGAACAAAGCTCATGATTCTCAGATGATAAAAATAAATTTATCCTCAGCAAGAGGCCATTTATAAATAAAAACTAGAGAAATTCTTTACTCAATTAAGAAATTATTAAAAATCCTCCATGTGCCAGGTACCACAAGAGGTAGGCTCGTGGAGCAGGGGTAGTTCGCAAAGTGTCCTGAACTCTGTTTAGAAAGATCATCCTAGAAGCTGGCATGGAAAGTGGGTATGAAGATACCAGATTTCAGCTGGGAGGCCAGCTGACATAATAATAATGAAAATAATACTGAGATAATATCGCAACAATCTAGATGAACAAATTAAAAGGAATGATAAAGTTTAAGGATGTAGAATATACAGAATGTGGCGTCTACACTGGTTCGAGCTCTGCTGTCCACACCTCATTGCCTACTAGACACATCAGCCTGGAGAGATGTCCCACATGCATATAAGGGCCTGGGTGTCTCCAAATGACCACCCCTACAGACCTGCACTGTTTCATTAATGGCACTACCTTCCTTCCATTCACTCAAGCCAACCATCTTCCTCTTCCTCTTCCACAGAGAAAGTCCAGTTTATTTTAGCTCCAAAATAATTCACTCAAACTGCTTCTCCCCAGTCCCACCATCACC
This sequence comes from Suricata suricatta, assembly GCF_006229205.1. NCBI lineage: Eukaryota > Metazoa > Chordata > Mammalia > Carnivora > Herpestidae > Suricata > Suricata suricatta. The sequence continues at coordinate 39,918,164 of NC_043701.1, read as the reverse complement.
ACCTTAACTCAGATTACTCTCAAATTTTATTTTTGCCACTAGTCTTGATTTCTCACATTTGTTTTCTGGCAATAAAGTGATTTTTCTAAAATTAACTCACATCATCTTTACTTAAAACACTTCAAAAATTCTTCAATTCCTTCAGGCTAAAGTCCAAACAAATGCCTTAATATAGCCTAACGAGTCCCTAATGAACTAGCCCACACGTGCCTCAAGTCATGTCATATTAACCACTCTGTTTTAGCCATACTACACTATTTTTGGTTCCCTAAAAAACGCACATATCTCACACACTTGTTTACATGTTTCCCTCCACTTGGACTTGCTCTCCATGCTCCCTTCCCTTCACCTGATTAACTGGATTATTCAGCGGTCTTAGTGCAGAAGCCACTTCCTCCAAGAAACTTTCCAGACCTGTCCCCACATCTGTGTTGGTGACTGTCCTCCGTAGCTCCAGTATCCCCCTCCCTTCCCAATCAAAATATATCCTAAGTAGCTTGGAAGGTGCCTGGTATTTATCTCTTCACTGCTCCTTTCCATCCCTACACAGTAAGCTCTCCAATGACAAGACTCACGAGTGACTTATTCCTTGGGGAATCCCCATCACTTAGCTCCCCACTGGGCATTTGGTAGTTACTCAGTAAACATGTGTAGCCTGAGTCACTGAGAAGAAAAAAGTCTACAATTGAGTGCTTGCGATTATGTGCATTAGATGGACAGGGAGAGGGAGAGAAATCTACCACAGAGACTAAGAGAAATGGACAAGGGGAGAACCAAGATAGGCAACAACAGCTTCAGGCAAAAAGAAAGAACTAATCAACGTCAAATAGTGTCCAGTGTCAATGGAGGGGCAGACGAGATGGAGGAAAAGGGGACTGTTCTACATTTGGCAAGAGAACAGCTTCTAGAAAGTGATGAGTGGAAGCCTCATTGAAAAGGTACAAAGTGTTGAAATTGAGGCAGATGGATTAGAACATAGTGCAAGAAGACAATTCATGAAAATACAAATACATAAAAATACAAATGCACATCATAGCTGGAGTGGGGTGTCAAAGGCAAAGAGGAAATATGTATGCAGGTGCCTATACGTGTGTGTGTGCACGCATGTATGTGTGTGTGTTACAATTCCTCTTAAAGATCTCAACTGTAAATCTGACTGACAAAGTGAAAGATGAGATCATATTCAGGTACAGAATATAAGTTTATTGCATTCAGACAGGAGATGTACCCAGTCAAAAATAAAGCAAATTTTTATCTTTTTATGTTTAAAAAGAACCTATTTCTATATTTCAGAAGAGACCACTCAGCTCATAGATCAAAGTTTAATTAGCTGTCTAGGATGACTATTTCCACCATCTATACCACTATTTCACGATCACTGTGATAACTGTTTTCATAGTCACCCCAAAACTTCCTTTTAGAAGTCCTCAGACTTTGTATATGATCCCAGAGCCCCAGTCATTAATGTAAATGATGACTTTAGCTTTCCCACAAGGAGTTAATGCCCCAAAGTCAGATGATATTAGGAAAGTGACACTTCTGGGAAAATAACAGACATCTTAATTATAGATGTATAGATATAGATATTATCAGATATAGATAGATATTGTCTAATCAGTAAAAAAAAAAAGCATATGTGGACAGAAAGGGCTACATTTTGCTTTACAAATAGGTTTTTCTTTTAAGTCTCTATCACTTTACTTATAAGAGTTTAGAGACTGCATTGAGGAAAATGAGCTTCAAACATTAAATTACTTTTCATGAGACATAGGCTTCCTATGCAATTAACAATAGATTCAGCATCAATAAGCTCTAACTTTAGAAACATTCATCTACAATCATTAATCAGTTAAATGCTAAATTCAGCTTCTATTTGGCTTCTTCTTTTCACACTCAACTCTCCAACGCTTTACTACCTGGTACCTCAAAAATATTAATTTACTTACTGTGAGCGCAGATCATATTCCTAGTAAGAAATCTGTGCAATAAATATATAAACACACATAAGCCAAATTAAACTTCCATGAGCAAATAATTTTCTTTCCTTTTTAATGTTTATTTTTGAGAGAGAGAGCAGGGGAGGGGCAGAGAGAGAGAGAGAGAGAGAGAGAGAGAGAGAGAGAGAATCTGAAGCAGGCTTCAGGCTCTGAGCTGTCAGCACAGAGCCCAACACAGGGCTTGAACCCATGAACTGTGAGATCATGACCTGAGTTGAAGTCAGACGCTTAACTGACTGAGTCACCCAGGTGCCCCCAAATAATTTTCCAATGAAAGACTGAATTTCTGACCAAGTACCTGATCCCAAACCTTTTATAAGAATGCATAAAATTTTTTACATAATCATATTACAAATAATATTTCAGTATAAATCAAAGCTTGTCAAACTGCATATTTAGAAAAACACAAAGTTAAAATATAGTGCCTACAAGAACTCAGAAACCTGGCATGACTTTTTTCAAGGGGGCTGCTACTGGGTAGAACAATTTTTCACTGTAAAGACTGTCCCATGTATGATAGATTTTGACCAGTAATACCCCATTGGCATGGTGATTAGCATTGAAATCTACACATACATTTCTAAATGCCCCTTGTGGGGAGTTGCCCTCCCTTGTTTGGAGAAGAAATTTGAGCCTAGAAAAAAGAAATTGCCCACATTTACATCACTAAATAATGACACTGCCAGGTCTTGAACCCCAATCTCCCAAAAGCCAGCCCCATCAAGAGGAATCCAACAGAGAATGTCAGAATATAGACTCATCTTATTCTAGTCTCAGCATTTTTCTTTCTGCATTAGGCAATTTACTCATCAAAAATGTTCTAATCTGAGATCTAATCATCATTTTAACTATTCACCAATTCCCTTGTCCCATTTATTCCTATTCTCCTCCATCTCAGTCTTGGATGTGTACATCTCCCAACCGCTGAATCTGGACTCCTCTCCCTGAGGACAGGGGATGGGTGTCAGCACAAAACCAGTACATCCAGTGGGGCAGCCCTGTGTCACTGTCCCTAGGCTCCTGTTCTTTCACACTTCCCACACCTGTCCTGCCACACAGCAGGTGGCATCTTCTAGCTTCCTTCTGCCCCACCCACAAAGGAGTTTTCCTTGGTAGCTGGAGTTTCACTAGTTTGTTATGAAATAGGAGAGGAGGCATTGCTTTTCCGTCCTCATCTCTCCTCTTCTTTTCTTTCTCTTAATTTATCTTATTGTGTCTCCAGCACTGGATTGAACAGAAGCAGAACCAGAGAGAATCTTTGGTCTCTTTTCCAACAAGCAGAATAAGCCTAAAGGGTCTTTGCTAATGTTGAGATTGTGTAGGTTTTGAGTAGATGGTTCATTTCTCTTTCTTGTTATTTAAGTCTAAGAATTTTTGTCATAATTCCCTGTTGAACTATATGAGACATCATTTTTTGTTACCTATTGTGGTTTTTTTTAGATGTCATCATGTGAGAAAATTTTAAAGTTAAAAATCCCAATTTCAGGGATCCTAAGGATCTCATTTAATTTTAATATGCACTGAGTGGTGAAAGGCAAAAATCTGCAGCCACACCTCTCAAGGTAACCCCTCTGTATCTGTAAGTATGAAATTCAAAGTCAGTAGGAGACCTACACCAGCTGAAAGGCGCTGCATGCTTACCCGGATATAGGCATCCTGGTGGTGTTTGGCAAAGTACAGCATATTGTCCAGGGCTAACATCCCAGGAGGGGTCTGGGTAAAGTCCATGGCAGGGTTGACATGATTCTGTGATTAAAACAAAATGTTTGATCAGGTTAATCCTTCAGCAGATTTCACCATCCACCAGAAGTCTGGTTTCTCTTCTCAAGACCCAAGTACCAGAAGCCCAGTTCCAAATAATCAAGTAAGGTGACCATTTTTATCTTCATGTGAACCTAATAGGGTAGCAGAAAGGGCATCTTTCTACAGGTGCAGCTTTAATGCCCGAGGTTAGCGAACCCAGATGAAGATCGAAATATAAGAGTACTCTTAGACTTATGACTCTGTTGGGAAAAACTGCATGTCTGGCAGTTGTGCTGTTGGTAGAACAGGTTGGAAAGATCAGGGATGAGGCCACATGACTGCCATTGGCCCCACTGCCCCTTAACTTCCTCATCCTCATGTGTGATCATTCAGTGTGGCTACCCCTGCCCGTGGACTTTGTGAAGTGTCCAGGCTCACACCATCTGCAGGCCTCTTGGGGACAGACACTCGATAAAATTCAGATATCTATGGGTCCTGACATCAGCCCACTTTCGGGCAGGGTTCTGGTTTTGTGGTCACTACATACAGTGCCGAGAACCACAAAGACAAAATAATAGCTACCAATATGCCCAGCAAATTCTCCATATGTTCAAGACACTCAGTAAACACTGCAAGACTGTGGCTCAGAGCTGCAAACCACTCTCAGCCATTAATTGTTAAAAACGATCACTGAGATCTGTCCTGAAAATTCAGATCTAAATAGTGAATGATTTGAGACAGTCATTTTGTGCTAAAAAGATGAAAAAGAAATGTTAAGGAGATAATAAAGAAAACAGATTTTACCTCACAGTCCAGGTAATTTGTATGCAACTACATATTTTTGTTTTGTTCCTGAATACATCTTGATAAACTGCATCTCTGATTTGCCAGGGACATTTTGGTTCACTGGAATTTTTTTGAAAGTTGTCTAATGTTTATTCATTGAGAGAAAGAGAGAGAGAGACAGAGAAACAGAGTGCAAGTGGGGGAGGGGCAGAGAGAGAGGGAGACACAGAATTCAAAGCAGGCTCCAGGCTCTGAGCTGTCAGCACAGAGCCTGACTACAAGCTCAAACCCACAAACTGTGAAACTAAGCCCTGAGCCAGTCCAACATGTAACCGACTGAGCCACCCAGGTGCTCCTCACTTGAATTTTTTCTAATTCAAAGTACAGGAAGGCCTTCTTGTTCATTTGTCCAAGGTTCAAACAACCTATACTTTTCTATATTATTGGAGAATACATCTACACTCTTTTTCATTCTGATTTGAAAAAAATACATATAAGCTAATAAACAACATCTAAAATTATAGAAACTGGCTACCTACTGGCCAATTTCACCGTTTTGAGAACATCCCTGTCTATATCTCTGTAGCAAGTTGGGTCAGTGCAGTGCATTTTATTCTGGTTAATTAAAGATGCTGGAAAGCTTTTAAAATACCAAAGTACTATCACTTATGATAAGAAGAACAGATCTCCTAAAACAAATATAATTGTAACAAAAATTAAAATCACTAGCAGATCAAATGCAGTGGGGTTCAGCCTTAATCTGATACTCACTGGAGGATCAGGCTTGTATTCAATAATGGGGGCAATAAAAGACTGGAAATAAATGACCAGAGATTCAGTCTAAAAAGTTAACTTGTGGAGCACCTGGGTGGCTCATTCTATTAAGCAGCTGACTCTTGATGTTGGCTCAGGTCATGATGTCACAGGTTCATGAGATCAACACCCTCCTTGGGCTCTGCAGTGGCAGTGCAGAGCCTGCTTGGGGTTCTCTCCCTCTCTCTGCCCCTCTCCTGCTCACATGCTCTCTCACAAAATACATAGATAATAAAAAGAAATAAAACAAAAAGAAATAAAAAGTAACTTGCTGTTGGGAGCCACAAAGATTTCAGCTGCTTGGCCATTTGCTAGCCGGATATGTCACTCCCTGTGGAGAGTTGCAAAATAGGCAGGGGAGCGCCACTCCCTGTCAGAGGAGAAGCCAGAAGATCAAACATCAACTGCCTGCAGGCAGGGTAGCATCGGCCCCTCAGGCGCTGTGCTAGAACACTTTGGTCTGGTTCCTCTTTTACTCCAGTCTTAATCCCTTAACCCTTGTTTCCTAGCAACCGGCCTAGGTCAGCTGCCTTGTTTTCCCGCCTTGAAACCTTTATAAGATAGGGTGTTTTCTCAATAAAGGTTTGAAGAGGCTTGATCGGATACCGTGTGTTGTGTCCTTACTCTCTGTGCTCCCCCTTCCTGCCCTTTCTCTCCCTCCCTCAGGATCAAGAACCCGCAAGGATTTTCCACCGTGCTGGCTGGGGCGGGACATGACAACTTGCAATGAAGGATTTTACAATGGCTTTCTTTCTATAGAAGAGACTAGTGGGGCTTCCTCCATTATATGTATATTTCTTATTTTGACTTTGATACATTAGATTTTCATGGACATAAGTAACATTTAAAATGTTGGTGTTGGCTGACTACTTTCTGAGGGCCAGCACTAATTTGTGTTTCACATGGATTATCTGATGGACAGGCAATGGGCATTATCATTAGCCCCATTTTATGGATGGACAAGGGCCACTCAGATGAGACAGAAAGCTTGCCCAGGGCCTCCCAGCTTGGATTTGGCAGAGCAGGCGAAGCCTTGTTTGGACAATATGTCTCAGCATGTTTTTGTTCCTACTTTGTTCCCTACCACTGGCCTATAAGTCAAATGCATTTATTTTGGTACTGCTAGCATTTAGACTTTACATAGCCTGAAAAAAGTTTATTTGAGAAAAATGTAGGCTGATCAATATTAGCTGCCATGAACATGGCCCGGCCAACAAAGGAGAGTGTGCCAAATGTGAGAGGAAAACATGACATTTACTTCAGACCTATTTCTAGCGCTGGGCTGAGTCCATTCCAAAAATAAACCCAGAAAAAGGAAATCAAATGACAAAAATTAGTTCCTCTGAATCCATTTCGAACAACTCCCCCAAAGCTGTGTCAGCGAAGCTGACCAGGCAGAAGGTCCCCACAGCTCAAGAGTCACCAGTCTTGTTTGAATTGTGATCCCAGGATCCATTCGAAGCCTCCTATCAGTCACACTAAGGGTGTCAAATAGGCCACTGCTGCTCTCAAAGGGTCTTACAGTTAAGACATAATATAGTTTATTTTTAGGATTCTTTTAAAGAAACATACAGCTATTTAGCAAACAGTCCCAGTAAAATACTGCCTGCTATGTGTCAGGCATTATGTAAAGGACCCTGCATATGTTAACTCTTAATCCTCACAAAACTCCCACAAAGTAGAGTCTATTATTATCTTGCTTTGAAAGACTAAGAAAATAGGCTAAGCATCTGGGTGGCTTACCCTAAGTTTCAGAGCCAGTGTGTGGCTGGGCCAAAATCCGAACTCCGAGTACAGGATTTTATCCAGGATTTTAGTTCCAAGTCCTTGGTCCACCGGACGGTGGTGGGATTTCACAGAGATGACCAATGCAGGTCTTCAACTGCTTCAGTCCCCCTCAATCAAATTATTCATTCTGGCAAAGTGGGCCTGTGGTCCATCCTTTTTAAGAAAACTATAATTTCTCTCTCCCTACCAGACATAACAGATCCAAGTCTCTCTCATGCTCAATAAATCATGCCCTATTGTCTCCAACAAATAGGCTCTTACTAAACAAAAGCCAATTAGAAGATTGCCTTTGATTTCCTCTGACTTGCCCTAAATTATAAAGCATCGCTACATTTTAGATGAAAAAAAAAAAACAAAACTATTTTGTATTTGTGGGTGAACTATATGCTCGCTCACTCTCTCTCTCTCTCTCTCTCTCTCTCTCTCTCTCTTAACTTCAGGTATCATCTTCCCAGTCTCCCTCTCCTTGAAATGCTTTCTTCCTTTTTCCCTTTTGATTTTAATAGCCAGTGATGACACTACAATCATGGATGTTGATAATGAAAAAAGTATAAGAATTACATTGCCAAAATATTTGAAAGTTTGTATGCTGTGACAAAAATACTTTGAGAATCCAGTAAGGCCAACAGTTTCCCTCACTCCTTTCTTATTTATGAGATGCTCTAGGTACAGATTTATTCTCTCTTCGTGTTCCATGTTATTTTTTTCCACCTGTCTTGAAATGGAAGCTGTGAGAGCTTTGATAAATAGCTTGAAATTTTCCCTTGTTTTACTGCAAAGCCTGTGTACCTCTGTACATCCTTCTGAGATGCCATTTGTTAGTTCCTGTGGAAGTGCTGCTCCGTGAATCACATCAGACAGCTCTCGGCCCCCAGAGAAAGTAGTAGCATCTACCTCCCCTTCCGAAGCACCAGGAGTTTTCACTTTAGGAAAATGGTACCAACCAGTTTAAGAAAGCACAGCTTACTTTATAGTGAGCATTCTGTAGGGTGTTTGGGTACAGAGTGCCCAGAGATCTGGTTCTCCTCTGTTACCCCCATGCCAGCTTTTGAGTTGAATTATTTGCAACACACATCCAAGGAATGGTTCAAGGTCTAAGATAAGAGAATCTTCCAACCTGTTCCAGGCCATACACCAAGTCCAGTGGAGAGCTGGGATGGACTTCAAATATTATCAAATATTTTATAAATGAGAAAACTGAACCCTGGTGGAGAGCAGTGATGCTCAAACTTGAGCAGCTATTCAAATCTCCTGGAAGGCTTGTTAAAGCACCAATTCTGGGTCTCACCCAGAGTCTCTGATTCAGAAGGGTTGAAGTGGGTCTGAGAATCTGAATCTCCGAACAAATTCCTAGGTGATGCAGATACTGCTGGATGGGGACCACACATTGAGCCCCACTAGTGGCTGAAATGGCTCATTTCAAATAACATAGACAATAGCAGAATAAGATCTAGAATCCAGATCCACTGAACTCAATCCCATGCAACTTCTTCTACGGTGTACTTTGAACCCACTAGTTCCAAAGTACAATGGATTTAAAATATACCCAATGCTTGTCTACTCTGTGCTTTGACTTCTCATTGAGAAAACAGACTCCTTTAATCAGAAAAAAGTAATTATAATTTAGAAGCCTCTCACTTCTTCTATTGCTCAAATTTCTGACTAAAATGAATGTAACAGTACCTTCACAGGAGGCTAAGAAACTGTCATCAGTCAATATTTTCTACTCCCGAATGCTTCCTGGTTGGGGATGTAGGGCTGGCACCAGCCTGAGTGATTTTTAAATGATCTGTGTTTTTCAATTACCAATGCTATGCTAGTCCTTCATTAGTGTGGATAATAAAGAGATGATTACAATAATGCTTGCCAGATGGCATATCGTGGGGAAAGCCTTTGAGAATTTAGGAGTTAATATTTGTGCTATATGAGTGTCTACGTTTGCTGAGCAAATATAGCATTAAAAGCAACCTTTAAAACAAATCACATTGAGTGAATATTCAGTCTATGAAAAGCCCTCTCAAGGATATTTTGTGTGGCTGGTAGTTTAAGGTCATGGTCTCCAAGGGGAGGCAGGGTTTGACTAGTACAGCAGATTACTTGGGAGCTTTATCAAACCACATGCCTCCTACTCCTCACCTCTCACCCAGGAGAAAGGAGGAGGTGAGCATTTCAACAGGCTCCCTAGAAGTGGACACACCTGGTGAAAAATCCTGATGTCCAGGCTGTACCTGAAGTGGGTTCAATGAGAAACTCTGTGGGCAGAATGAAGCAACTAGATTTTTAAACTCCCCAGATAATTCCAATATCTAGCCAAGGTTAAGAACGTGTTCCTAAATCAGTGCATCTCAAATTTGAGAGTGATCTGAATATCCTAGAGGGTCTATTCAAACAGATCACTACCTACCCTCTTGCCCCCATTTCTGATTCAATAGGTCTGGAGTGAGGCCGGATAATTTGCATTCATAGAAGGCCCCAGGCACTGCTGATGGTTGCTGGGCCATATTTTGAGAACCACTGCTCTAAAGTCACAGAAACCCAATGCAAGAGTGTGTGAGGGACTTAGATCCACTGGCCAGTGGAGTTGGAACCTTGATTCCCAGTACCAAGGGTTTGGTTAGGCAGAGACTTTATTGAAATGCCTGTTCTAGGGGATATGTGGAGGCCCCACCGCTCTATCATTTGGCTACTTCACACATTTTTCCAAGGAGGCTCTCGATAGCACCTGACTTTGTGACCCCCAACATAGAAAGATGTTCCAAAGAGTTAGAAACCACTTCTAGAAATCTTTGGATCCTGGCCCTGGTCTCTCTCCATTAAACTCAATAAAAATCAATAGTATGAATGAATAAGGAGAAAGGCCCCTATCAAATCTGCCTTACAAGTGGGTAAAACGGCAAATATGCTGAGAAGCAGAAAAATAACTGTGACCAGCTGGGACCGGGACTGGTGGGCATCATGCCAGGCACTCCAAATGTGGGATTTCATTTAATCTTCCTGACTACCCAGTGAGGGAAGTACCATAAATGAGGTCAATCTTATCCAGCTCTTCCTCAAGATGAGGGTCAGAAGCCCTGACTTGTGCAAGATCATTGCTAGTAAGTGGTAGAGTCACCACTTCAGTTCTGTAGATTTTTTTCCTATTTAGATTCAAAAGGTCTTTGGAGAATAGGAAGATAGGCCCCATTAGCAAGAAGTTTAATCAGAAAAATGTAAAGTCCTGTAAATTTTTTTTTAAAAATTCAAGCACATATCTACAGAATGAGGGAAATCTGGCTTATGAATAATTCATCAGAGCCCAGCTCATCATTAAAATTTGATTCTTCTAGGTAAAACACAAAAGCTCTGCATGAAAGAAACACCTAGTAAGTTGCTAAGAGTTCAGGACAGCAGATTCTGAACTACCTTGTTTCCCCATTATAACTCCCTTTCAGCTGCACATTCTCTTCCCCTCGCCTGGTCTCTCTAATATCTCTGCTGGCCTCTGTCACTCCGTTCCCCGACTTGCCACCTCCTGCCCATCTGCCCTTCAATCTGGCCATTTCTCCTGGTTTGGGAAGTCCACACTCACTGGGTAACACCTCCGGTTCAACTGAGCTCTAGGACCACTTGCAACCACTAAAGGTGCCCCCACCTTGAAACTGTTCTGAATCCTAGGAGAATTCAAGACCATTGATATTACCAAGAATGAGGAGTTAGAGTTGATAGTAAGTCCGAGAAGAGTCAATTTCACACAGCGGTCAGCAGTCCCTGACACACTGGGCTTCACTAACAGGAGCACAACAAGAACAAAGGAAGTTCCACTGACGGGGGCCAGGTCAGGCCACATCGGGCACACAGACACACAGTTCTAGCACATGCACCGTGAGCCAGCTCTTAACACACAGGAAACTAGGCACAGAAGAGTGGCCAGAGAGAAGGAAAAATGTCTAAACATAAGGCATATCAGAAAAGTTGTGTATGTGTGTGTGGGGGGGAGGGGATTCAGATATTAGGCAAAGGGGAAGAGAGAGGGTTGTATGGTGTGGTGTTGGAAGTGCGATGGGCATTGTGGGTTGAATGACTACCTCTGTCTGCAGGCATCTGAAGGATATTCTTCTGTGCAGCTACAAGAAAACAAGATTAGCTGAGAAGTTCCTGTCCTTAGAAATACTAAGACAAGGGCTGGGTGTACAGGAAGAGTGCTGTAGGGACAATCAAAGGGCAGAGGATTGGGGACAAGGACCCCCAGATGCCCCGCAGCCCCTGCTTCATTCTCCCTCATCAAATAACATTGGCATCTATGACTGTGCAGGGCACATGGGGCCTGACATGATCCGCTTTATCCAAAGACAGATTTAAAATGAAATAGTCTTTGAATCTCTGCGTTGTACACCTGAAACTAATACAACACTGTATGTTGACTATACTTGAATTAAAATATTTTTTTTTGTTTCTTTACTTACTTTTGAGAGAGACAGAGAGAGCAAGTGGGGGAGGGGCAGAAAGAGAGAGGGAGAGAGAGAGAATCCCAAGCAGGCTCTGCACTGCCAGCACAGAGCCTGACATGGGGCTCAAACTCAAAACCATGACTTCATGACCTGAGTCAAAATCAAAAGTCTGACACTTAACCAACTGAGCCATCCAGGTGCCCCTTAAAATAAAACAATAATAATAATAAATAAATGAAGCAAAATAGTATTTGCCTTCAAAAAGTTTCCATCTCCAGAGTAATCCAAAGTCTTTACATACACATTTTTTGAAATACACATGTGCACACTCACATGTACCTACACACTAATAAATAATCCCATGTGTGCACATAATGGAAGATCACACCAAAAATTCTGGATTTAATGCAAATTTCCTTTGTTAAAAAATACATCCTTTTAAAAAATGACTCTGAAGAGGTCAGAAAAAGCCATGCACTGCCATGTCTACAATTCAGACAAATCTGGGTTTCCTCTCACTTCATTACCTTGAACAGACAGAGTTGGGACTCACTGAATAAAAGGATAAGCGTGAAGAGTTTATTTGGAATGTTGATTCAACAGTCAACACAAAGAATTACCATAAAAACTCAATTAAAAATGCCTTTAGAATAAATTTCCTTTAAAATGAAACTGGTTATGGTTAAAAAAAAAAAGCCTTCATGAATAATGAAGTAATGCTGTCAAGGTTTATAAAGATATCTGCAATTTTTCTATGGAGCTGAACACACAGGATTCTGAACAATCCAAGCTCCGTGGCCCATGCTAGTGACTCCCCACTGGCTCTTCCCTCCAATTCTGGCTCAGTTTTCTTTTTTTACCACTTTTTTCAGAACCCCATTTCTCTTCTTCTTTGTCACTTTAAAACAGGGCATGAACTAGCACCACCCATGTAGAGTGGGTTTCTCCGTCTTGCTTCTTCACCCACAAAGAGCACAGGGGAAAGGTCCACTAGAGGACAGGGAAGGTGCCCTACCACGGCCCCAGAGCAGCCCTAGCTCATCAGCCAGGAAGCCTGTTTCCCCGGAATCTGGCACAGCTTTCCAAGCAGTCTTTGGAAGGCAGTTCTTCGCCATGATGCAGCCAGGTGCTGGTGAAGCCACAGCTGCTACAGATGGATTCCCAGGAGGTCAAAGGGAGGCAGGGGCTGTGCGCTACCACCCTGGCCTCCTCCAGGACCAGTGCTGCATCACCCTGGGGTAGAGATGGTGATGGTGGTGGCCACAGCCCACTCTAACTGTGGGAGTAGCAGCTAACAACACACAATACTTACTGGGTTCCAAGAGCTATACCAAGCCAGAGGTTTGACAGCCCAGGGGCCAAATTGGGTCCACCACTTACTATTTTTTTAATATTTATTTATTTATTTATTTATTATTATTATTTTAATGTAAGTTATTGGTCAAACTGGCTAGCACACAGTGTGTGCTCTTGGTCTTGGGGGTAGAGTCCTGTGGTTCATCACTTACATATGACACCCAGTGCTCATCCCAACAAGTGCCCCCCACAATGCCCATCACCTATTTCTCCACCCCTCCCACCCACCCTCAGTTTGTTCTCTGTATTTAAGAGTCTCTTATAGTTGGCCTCCCTCTCTCTCTGTTTGTAACTATTTTTTCCCCTTCCCTTCCCCTATGGTCTCCTGTTAAGTTTGTCAAGATCCACATATGAGTGTAAACATATGATATCTGTCTTTCTCTGACTGACTTAGCATAATACCCTCTGGTTCCATCCACGCTGTTGCAAATGGCATGATTTCACTCTTTCTCATTGCCAAGTAGTACTCCATTGTATATATAAGCCACATCTTCTTTATCCATTCATCAGTTTATGGGCATTTCAGCTCTTTCCATGATTTGGTTATTGTTGAAAGCACTGGTATAAATATTATGGTACATGTGCCCCTATGAATCAGCACTCCTGTATCCTTTGGAAAAATTCCCAGCAGGGCTAGTGTTGGGTCGTAGGGTTGTTCTATTTTTAATTTTTTGAGGAACCTCCATACTCTACCACTTAATTTTGCACATTGTGAGTTTAAAGAAAGTTTTTACATTTTTGAATCTTGTTTCTAACCAAAAGAGGCATAATAATCTGTGACATGTGAAAATTACATGAAATTCAAATTTCAACATATAAAGAAAGCTCTGTTGAAACACAGCCATGCTCATTTATGTACATATTCTGTGGCTCCTTTTGAATATGGCCTGCAAAGCCTAAAATATTTCCTATCTTGCCCTTAACAAAAAGACTTTGCCTACCCCTATTCTATGCATTTTATCCTCAAGGCACCCCGGGTTAAGAAAATCAGTCCCTCTTTAACAAAAGTTAAAAACCTCAACTAACAAAAATATTAATATTTTGCTCCCTAGACAACACCATGACTCCTTTGTAAATGTTCAGTGCTTTACTCCCCTGGATAAATATTGTTAATTATTTTCAAGATTCCCAAGGACAAATTTTATTATGTTGAAAAGAACGTTTTCAGTAGCCTTAAACTCATGACGCAATGCCCTGCTCTAGTGTCTTTGGGCCCCTTTGCCCCTCCAAACTACAGACAAACCTTGCAGCGGGCCTTTACCACACCCGGATATAGAAGCCTGCCTACAATTTTGATATGTTAGGAAACTGGATTGTGGCTGGTACATGTTCTCCTTAGTCTCTTCAATGCAGCCCTTATAAATGGCAAAGTCTGGCTTTAAGTTTGGAAGACGATGGTCTCTTTTCCAAAACAGAATAAGTAGAACTTTTATGCCCACTTTAAAAATTAAGAAACAGAAGCATAGCGAGGTTAAGTATCTTGCCAGGTACAGACAACCATTTTGTTAGGATTTGAACCCAAAAGTCCAGAACTCATGTTCTTTTATTTTTCTTTTAGAGAGAAAGCACTCGAGTAGGGTAGAGGGGCAGAGGGAGAGATAGAGAAAAAGAATCTGAAGCAGGCTCCATCCTTAATGTAGAGCCCAACGCAGGGCTTGATCCCACAACCCTGGGATCATGACCTGAACTGAAATCAAGTGTCTGATGTTCAACCGAATGAGCCACCCAGGCGCCCCTATACCTCATGTGCTTAACCAGCATTCTAAAAGGAGAAATGTATAACTACACAATGGAAAAAAAAGAATCACTTGATAAAATACTGCACAGCCCTAACAAATTGTGTTCATGGAGACTTGGTTACCATAAGTGAAAAAAAAATAGGATATAAATTGTACATTGTAGTCTGTGTAAAATATCTACAGTTGTATATATTCCTTGGCAGTGTGTATTTTATCTAGAGCACTCTCTATATATTCTTATCACATACAGTATATAGACATTAGCATTATCAAGATATATACTTAGCATGTAATTAGAAAAATTTTTAAATGCCAGCACCATCTGGAACTTGACAGTTCACACCATGCCTCACAGCTTGCCAGGGAACTAACTGTACTGGTCACTTCACCACCAAGTGGGCAACCCTGGGCCGGTCCCAGGGTGACCGCTTATAAATGTATGATCTTGATGGGATTTATCAGCTCAAAATTTCTCTGACCTGTAAATGTTTCAGGTTCCTCAAATCTATTGTTAAGTTGACACTCAACCATTTTTGACCTACAAAAATGGAATTTCATATGGTTCACCCTAGTAACAATTGAGCTAAACAGATGCATTCACTCCCCAGTGATCTTAAAAGTTCCTGAAAAAAGAGGTTTTTTTTAGAGAATAAAATGAAAGCAGCTCCAAAAGGAATCAGCTGGGGCTGAGGATGAAAAGATCAGAGGGTGTGCCACAGTTTGGGCTTAAAAATCAGTACTGAAATTAATTTTTTAAATAAACTTTTAAAATGTGCATTTTGTGACACACACCCCTCTTCTATGAAATCAGCAAATATCAGGGAAAATTATCTGCCCTCCTGGTGTCACTCATCACAGCCAGTCAAAATGCAGGCAACCCTTTGGTTTGGTTTCACGCAAACCCATCTGCAGAGTGACTATGACTTTCTCATTCCTGAGAATAAGGACCTGATAAATAAGAATTTGAGACCATTACCAACTAGAGAGGCAATAAACTCTGAAAGAGAATGAAGACTATTGGAAATGTTAGGCAAATAGCAAGTGAATACCAACTTGCCCCTAACCTTAGCAAACAGATTAGATGGAATTAAAAACTATCTTTAAAAAAAAAGCTCTTGTTTGTCCTAGTGAACCTCATGTGCTCCAGGAAGCTTGTCCAAAAGCCCCTCTCTACACACATGCATGGAAGGATCTGCAAGATTCTCCAAGGGTGAGGGTAGGAGAAACCGGGACTAAGTCTTTTAATGTCTCACTTATTTTTTGATAGTTATTTTGTGAACTTCAACCTCCTCTAATAATTGTGAACTCTGGTATTTATACCTCCCAGAAAAATAACTTAAAAAATAGATGTATGACTTTAAACTGATAATGTTATCACTAAATGTTATCCGTGAAGAAAAAAAAATTCACTCAAAATATCCACAACCATTTTTTCAAAGCACAAAAATGTGCAGGGAAATAATATGCATTTGCACCCTCACAAGACAAGAGGGAGATGGAAGAGGGACAAACAGGAAGAGGGTTAGATGTCAAGTGAATCTGTAATTTCTTGTTTTCTTAAGAGTCCCCCTCCCCAAATAAAAATGTTTGAAGAAAACATGGCAAACTGTTACTAGCTGTTAAATCTAAGTGGTGTGTGCATGTACACACATGTCTTTTAGATTTTGCTGTTTTGCTCTCATCAAAATATTCCATAATTAAAAGTTAAGTTTAGAAAGTCTGCATTTTATTAATCTTATTTGACCCCGGCAAACGAAAGTAGGTTAATAACTTCAGGGCTCTGCACCTTAAATATTATGGAATAATACAGTGTAAGATCAAAAGTAGTTGTTGCCAGAAATGCAAATGGGTGCTTGCGTCTGGTATTACTTTTATACTGATTATGCTATCTTTCCCCTGCTATATGCTGGCGTGTGAAGGAGAACGGAAATACATCCACAACAATGAAAGAGAAAGCACAATATTAAAGAAGACCCTCAGATATCAGTTTTCGTATTACCTTTTCGTGAAATTCAGTAGACTCCCCTGTTTCTCTCAGATAAGGAATATTAATGGGAACATTTCAATCCTGCACAAATGAATCTTTCTTGAACAGACTCAGTGTGTATATGGGTAGTTTTGTAAAACCATTCTGAATATATTTCTATAAAATCCTCTCTTGTCTCCAAAAGAGCCTGATTTGCTCTCCTATTCCCCATTTTCTAGTCAAGGATCGTTTTTCTCCTTCAGCACCCTGACGTGAAGGAGTTTTGCTGACTTCTCACGTGTCAGACACCATGCAGAGCAGGATGGGCCTGCTCCTTCACTAGGTGCTAATTCTTCATCTGCGAGCTGGCAGAGCTAAGTACCTCCCTGAGTGGCCCTGTATGTAGGAGGTGGGAAGAGAAAAATGAAGGAATAGCTCAAAGGAAGCACAGTCGCCTCATCCCCTAAAAGATCCCAGAGAAGCCCACCTTGGGAGTACAGTGCTGAGAGAAAGACTACTTGGGTCTTGTGCCCACCATGTTCATGGGGCCTGTAAATGGCCTCCAGGTGCTCCCCCCACCTGGCTCTGCACAGACGGGAAAGACTCTGGGCCTTCATGCCCAATGGCACTTCATCAGGAAAGATCCTAACTAACCACACAGGGCTGAACAAGCACACATAGGGGGCAGCACAGCGAGGGGGTAAGCAGCTCAGACCTGGAGAGACTAAGCCAAGTTCCAATGCAATCTTCAACATTAGGTGATGTTCTTAGAAAAGAAATGTCAACAGGGCACCTGGGTGGCTCAGTTGCTTAAGCGGTTAAGTGTCCAACTTCAGCACAGGTCATGATCTCATGGCTTATGGGTTTGAGCCCCACATTGATCTCTGTGCTAACAGCTCAGGGCCTGGAGCCTGCTTCAGATTCTGTGCCTCCGTTTCTCTCTGCCCCTTCCCAGCTTGTTCTCCCTCTCTCTGTCTCTCTCTTTCTCTCTCTCACTCTCAAAAATAAATAAGACATTTAAAAAATTTTTAAAGAAAAGAAATGTCACCTTTCTAAAACCCATTTCTTCATCTGTGATGGTATAGGTATTACCTCTGATTGGCCTGGTATGAAGCTCAAATGAGATAACATGTATAAAATGCCTTGAACAGGTGCCCTTGAGTGGCTCAGTCGATTGGGTGACCGAATTTAGCTCAGGTCATGATCTCATGGTTTGTGGGTTCGAGCCCTGTGTCAGGCTC
Organism: Suricata suricatta; assembly: GCF_006229205.1. Taxonomy (NCBI): domain Eukaryota; kingdom Metazoa; phylum Chordata; class Mammalia; order Carnivora; family Herpestidae; genus Suricata; species Suricata suricatta. The sequence continues at coordinate 39,900,308 of NC_043701.1, read as the reverse complement.
TGTGCTGACAGCTCAGAACCTGGAGCCTGCTTCAGATTCTGTGTGTCTCTCTCTTTTCCTCCCCGCCTTGTGTTCTATCAAAAATGAATAAACATTAAAAAAAAAAACAAAAAACTCTTGAAGAGAGCCTTGCACCAGGTAAGCTCTAGGGAAATGGTACCTGGAAGTCATTCCCTTTCCATTGAGAGTGACATCAATGTCCTCTGCTACCTTCTGCCAGAGCTTCCGAGTTCAGAAACCCTAGTCTTTATTCTAGGCCTGGTTGCCCTGAAGACATCAACTCACCTTGAGTTCTTAAGCTTCAGCCATCACTAATTGAAGTCTGGCTTTCTCACTGGTCCCATCGTTCTGATTCCCTGCTCTACGCTCAGCCCGCACTTACTCCTGGATCTCGCCAGCATTGTGCTGAAGAGCCCATCTTACTGAAGCTGCTGAACCATCCCCCTGCCCAGGATCAGACGTCAAAGAACTAAAAAATAAAAAAAGTCCCCAAAAGATCCTGGAGGATATCTGACCTTCTCCATCTTACTGCATTCAAGCTTGGAAATTTATAGTCTCCCACTGGATGGTAACACGTTCTATATATAAGGACTTCTGGCAAAGAAGATTCAATAGCTTTTCTCATTTTTCACTCATTTGTACATTCAGCAACATTTTACCTGACTTCCAGGTGCTAAGTTATATAAGATAATGCAGCATTGCACTTTGAGTATCCTATCACCTCATAATGGCTTAGGGATACCAAATTAGGTGATTAATGCAATGTTCAAATACATAGGAAATTTGTCTTCACTGATGTGTGTGTGTTTCACTGATTGGCATCTGCTGTGAAGGCTGCCGCCAGGGCATTCTAGAAAGCCTTGAAATAATCAAATGAATATATATCCAGTTAAACATGATGTCATCTTCCACACCATTTCAATATAGGGAACATTTGTTAATGGCTAGGGAGGCAGACAGAAGAAAAGGAGAAAGGGAGGAAGGAGAGATCATAAGAAAAACTGGGAGGGTGGGAGGGGAACCCAAACTAAGTGAATTTAATGTCTGATAACTCCCTGAAGGACAAAGGTGACAACTCCAGGGAACCACAACGCACATGGATGAGAGCAGAGGAAAATCCGCTCTTGGTTCTAATGCAGGAAACCCCAGCATCTGTGTCTGGGGGCACTCCCGCGCCCCTAGGCTGCTTCCTGGAATGCTGCTCACCAGTCTGCATACCGTCCTAGCTCTGGCTGGAATCCCAGAATTCCTTACACAAACCCAGGTCCAGCTCCTGAAGTTTTCACATCCACACAAATGCTAATCACATTGGAACATCCACACAAATGCTAATCACATTGGAACCACTGGATAAAGGCTAACTCATGCGTGGTCTTGGCAACATACTTTTGAACTGGGTAAACGTGCACTATCACACTTCCAGGGGGCTACGGACAACATACCAAGCACGTGTGCCAATCCACAAATATGCATCACAGTAACTGGCAAGAATTCTGTTTCACTTGGGAGATTTCAATCATGACAAAGTAAAAATTTCAGAAAATTGAAAACAGGACTCTTAGAAAACACATAGACTGACCATGTGTCAAGATTTCTTCAATGCCATAATGAAGAAAGCAGCAGGGTGATAAAGTGGCTTCAAAGAGCATTGAGGGGAAAAGGGGCTTGCTGTATTTTCAAAAATAATTTTAGTGTAAGATTGTTAGGTTACCTACAAAACTGGTTAATGTCTTCTAGAGCATGTCAACATTTGGGGTAAGCTTTCCTAGTGGACAGCTCTACCAGTTACAAATCTACACATTAATGTATCATTTCCCAGTGTCTGGGCTCTAACAACAGTAAAAGACTAGTCAAATATAAAGATGTTTTCCTAGAAGATTAAATAGTCCTTGATCACGTCTATTATTATTATTTATTATTATTATTACTACTATTACTATTTTGACTGCTTCAATATCACATTTTTGCCTTATTTCTAAGTTTTGAATAATTCCTCTTAGTAACCTGTAGACTATAAGACTACACATTTCAAAGAAAGGAAAAAGCAGCTAGAACTTAAGCTGAGCTGCAAATACAGATTTTTTGCTGTTCCCTTTTTCACAACAAATAGTTGACTCATTAGGTGGAAAAAAATTTTTTTTAACCTGTCACTTAAATAGTCAAACTGACTCACTACAGGTGTTTTGGAAAAGGAATGTATTGTCACTATTTGTGGGCATAGTAAGGAAGGGGAGTTTCACACTCAAGAATCTCAGATATTTCACAGTCTCAAAGTTTAGTGCTTATGACTTAGGATATTGATTTATGGCACTGCAAAAGCCCACAATTTAGAGATACTTTTCATGCAAAAGATCAAACATTCTAGAAATCCTATTTTTAATTAATAAGATTAAAATTAATATTACCATCTTCCATGAATTCTAGGATACACTTTTCCCCCCACATATTAGCAGTTTTAAATTTGGGTAGAATTTCACAATCAATGGCATCTTTGAATTGCTCTCCATCAGACAGCAGTTATGAAGTAATTTTCCTTGTGTGGTACGAATACTAAACACACCAGCACCACACTAGCAGACTGGTTATCAGGGTCTAGAATAAACCTGGAGACAACGTTGGTATGCTTTTCAATCCCAAGCACCAAATGGTTTTGGGGAGAACAGGGGACTGGGGTGAGTCAGGCCTACTTCAGTACATTTCCAGCCCAGTGATAATCAAGTGTGTTAACTCTACAAAATTGGAGAAGGAGGGTGCCTTAAGAGCTCCGCAACAAAAGCTTTTCATCCTTTTTTTCAGATTCTTTTTTTTTAATTTTTTAAGTTTTTTTTTTTTATCATGGCTAAAGCCTAAATGTTCAGATTCTTTTTAAACTCAATTGCCAACACCCTTGATGGAACATAGGGCAAACTATGTGGAAAAACCAGAGACCATGAAGAATTGAGTCAAAAGTGATTCAAAGAAGGTGGGCTCCACAGATACAAGTTTCAGGAGTCAGACTCCCCTAATTTACTTCCCTGGTATTTTCTTTTTTTTTTTAATGTTTATTTCTTTATTTTGAGAGAGACAGAAAGAGAGCTTGAGTGGGGGAGGGGCAAAGAGAGAGAGAGAATCCCAATCCCAACCTGAGCGTTGCTCCCACAACTTTGAGATCATGACCTGAGCCAATATCAGAGGTGGATGCTTGGGGTGCCTGGATGGCTCAGATGGTTAAGCACACACGGTTTCAGCTCAGGTCATGACCTCATGGTGTCGTGAGTTTGACCCTGCATCAGGCTTTGTGCTGACAGTGCAGAGCCTGCTTGGGGCTCTCTCTGCCCCTCCCCTACTCATGCTGTCTCTGTCTCTCTCAAAATAAATAAACTTTAAAAAATTAAAAAAGAAAAGAGTTGGATGCTTAACCAACTGAACCACCCAGGAGCCCCCCCGGTATTTTCTTTTCATGTGTTTACAAGAGTGTTCAATGATAAGCATCTGTGAATCATCAAGTCTGGCACGGCTCTTTCCATAAACATAATATTTTTTTAAATTCTGAAAAATTAGGAAATATTGAGTAATAGTTAACTGCTTAGGTTTTTTTCTTCTTTAGTTATATATAAAATGTGTGTCTACCATCCTTCTTTGATGGCAGGAAGGAATGGAAGGGATGATTGAAAAATTTGCCTTTAGACAGTGAAATATGGGCAGATAAATGTAAGTATAGCAGCAAGAAGATCTACCTATGAGATTTCTAGGTAAACTTATGTGAGTAGCTAACTATGATCCATTAGTTTATTATTGTAACCAGGCCTTCCCCTCCCTTCTAATACATTTTAAATTGATGGGACCCAATAAAGCACATCTAGTATAAGGAGCTACCTGTACCCCATTATTAGGTCCTAGATACAATGGTCTCCGAATCAAAGACTAAAAATAAACAAAAAAAGAAAATGGGAATATAATTTATTTGCCTCTGTGGAAGGGAAAAGAGAAGATGGAGGGAAGGGATAAAAGGAACAGTTTTTACTTTTTTTTTACCTTTTGTAACTTTTGAATGTTGTACTATCATCTATTCAATACATAACTAAAGTTAGAAAAGATGTTCTTAAAATAAAAAAAATTGTCATTTAGAAGAACATATTTTCACCACTTAGAAGATACAGATTGCACACGATGCTAGAAGCTAGGAGTTAACAGAACCTCGGACGACCAACTTGTAAGAAAATTCTCAAAGATGGAACCGAGTCTCTAGGACTTAGAGTAAGTACAATATCTACAGGAAAAGAAAAAGCAATTCCATATGGAGAGTTTTAATTTTAGATGGCTTCTCTTGTCAACTTCGTTTCTATTTCTCCTCTCCTTTGAAATTTTGTAAAGGGTTGAGGGTGGAGAGAGAATTGTCTATGCTTTCATTAAAAAAAAAAAAAAAAAAGATGTCATTCCATACTAAAATTCTCTTCTGAGCCACTTAGGATATTTCAGAAAAGAAATTTACTCTCAATATCTAGGAAATGTTTTCTCAGTATTTCCTTTTACATAAGCAAGTATACATAAAAACATTTCAAAGCATCCCTCGTTTTATTTCCTCCCCACACCCCTATCCAAAATACCATACACCAAAACCTATCATTCTCCCTGTCTTTTCATGGACTTCACCAGCTAAGTTAAGAAAAGGTAAGATTTGGTGTGACATTTACGTAAATTGAGGAGCTAGTCTGTTATCAGGAGGTACTAACAGCCTTGATTGGAATTTTGGAGTCTACAGCAGCCAAAAAACTCATCTCAGATGGAGGGCACATCACCAGCAATACCAGAAATAGAACTCAAGTCAACTACTCAATTATCATCAAATTAGTACGTGTTTATGCTATGCCGAGAAGAAAACTGACATCTTACAATGCTGGAGCTAAATAAACAGGCTCCATGCATGCATTTAAGTACCACATGCTTGATACAGCAAACAGGGGTTTTCACTGACTACTTTCATTGAGCCCAAATTTCCCACAACTGGCAGAGGGCCCTTACTCATCTCAGCAAGCTCCCAGCAGATTGGATTTTCTAGCGTATAAGGAGTAGAAAGAGGGCAGCAAGAACGTAGATCCTGAAACAATGAGAAAACTGATGCCCAACAACCTTCTGCTATAGTAAACAACTTTCACAAGACTTGACTTTCATTCTAATGAAATGTGAAATAGCATTTCTTGTATCTTAATTTAATCTTCCTAATAAAATGTCTCAAAGGATTACATCATCTGCCACTATTCAGAATTTAAGGCAAACTCATTTAACTCCAGAGATACACTTTTTGAAATTAGATCTAGTGACTATAGTTATATCCCCCTATTCTCAGGCCCAGCAGGTATGGGTGCATGGGACAGCATCTATCTCTTCCTGTGCCCCACCTGTGAACCCCAGGTCACCACCACCTGAGGCTCCAAGGAAAGGGACCACTAAGGACTTAGGGGCCAATTCATGACAGTCTTCTTTGATGGCAGGAAGGAATGGAAGGGATGATTGAAAAATTTGTCTTTAGAATTATTTCAAAATAAATAGCAGTATTATTTACAATAGCCAAGCCATAGAAGCAACCTAAGTGTCTATCCATAGATGAAGAATAAAAAAGATGTGAGATATATATATATAT
>NC_043701.1:39885504-39894588 GCF_006229205.1 Suricata suricatta | reverse complement strand
CATTTGTAGGAAAGTGGATGGACCTCAAGGGTGTCATGCTAAGTGAAATAAGTCAGGCAGAGAAGGATAGATACCATATGTTTGCACTCATAGGTCTAACAGGAGAAACCTAACATAGGACCATAGGGAGGGGAAGGGGAAAAGAGAGTTGGGGAGAGAGAAAGGACGCAAAACCTGATAGACTACTGAATACTGAAAACAAACCAAAGGCTGAAGGGGGAAGGGGAGGAGGAGGAAGGGGGCTGGTGGTAATGGAGGGGGGCACTTGTGGGGAGGAGCACTGGGTGTTATATGGAAACCAATTTGACAATAAATTATTAAAAAAAAAAAGACCACAATAGTAGTGGCTCCTTCAGACTCCAGAAATTCCAATTACTAATTGACTACTTGGTCATATCTGTCCAACTTCTGGTGAAACTAAAGTCAACTGGCTTGTGTTTTGAATAATACCATAGTGGTTATTGGAAGACTATTTACATATTTAGCCACCAAATATGTCTGAGCTACCCTGCCAAATTCCTCGGTTAGTAAATGAAACCATGATTAACGTGTGTATGTGGGGGGGGGGGGAGGGGGTGTGTGTGTGTGTGAATCTTCTGCCCTATTACCCTCCCCATTCTATCTCAATCTATTTTATGTGTGTCAAGTAAATGAGTTATCCATTCCCTGATTAATAACCCCCCCACTTTTTTTTTTCTATAAATGTGCCTGGCAGTCAGCTCATTTTCTGTTAGTCAATATACAACACAATGCCATGAGAAGGACTGAATTCACAGCCACACTCATCAAGGGAGGCAAACCTACTTCGTGACATGGATCTCTGTCCAAGGTGTTCAGGGTTAGTGGAAATCTATTTAGAAGTCTAGTTTAATCACCAAAAATTGAGTTCCCCAAGCTTTGGCTGGAAAACAAATTAAAGTGTCTTCTGATTATTTCCAAACGCCAATGCAGATGCTGTGCCTAAAGAGAAAGGGGCAGCTTGCCCCTGGGCTCCTGGACACATCGGCCTGCAGCTTTGGAGCTCGTCAGCCATCTGCATTGAGCAGCTGTCTGGGGACGCATGTCAGAGCTCTCATCAACCAGCATCAGGCAATTCAGTTTAAATGTCACTCCTGGCTAGACATCCAGGCATACCCCATGCCCACTGGGTCCCATGGGTAAGACAAACTTCAGGCACCAGTACGTGACATTATTCATTGAACTGCACTTACTTTATGATCCGTGGCTGGCACGCTGTTAATTACATGGCAAGGAGAGGTCAAAATCGGGCTGAAATCCAGCTGTCCCACAGCATAATCAAGTCCACCTGAGACACTGAGCCATCATCCTTAAATCACCCCCATAAGCACTAGCTCCTGCAGTCTCTCTTTATCAATAAGCCACAAATGTAGTCCCTGAATCCTGCAGTTTTTCACTATAAAATGACATTTCCTCAGCACGCTCAAAATTTAAAGCCTATTTCCCCAAAGGAACAAGAAAGGAATTAAGAAGGGCAGAAACCAAGAAAGAAAGGAGTTCTAAAGATGAAACAGCAGGGCAGGGAGGGAGGAGATGACCTAGAAGAAGAAGAGGAGGTGTGGAATAGAAAAAAAAAGAGAGAGAGAGAGGAAGGTTGGGAAAACAGCATTTGAAGCAACAGAAGAGGGGGCGTTTGGGTGGCTCAGTCGGTTAAGCGTCCGACTTTGGCTCAGTCATGATCTCACAGTTCGTGGGTTCGAGCCCTGTGTCAGGCTCTGTGCTGACAGCTAGCTCAGAGCTTGGAGCCTGTCTTCAGATTCTGTGTCTCCCTCTCTCTCTGACCTTCCCCTGTTCATGCTTTCTCTCTCTCTCTAAAATAAATAAAAACAGTAAAAAAAATTAAAAAAAAGAAACGTCAGAAAAGAGACAAAGAGGTAGAAAAATAAAAAGCAAAGGACAGAGAGAAAAGTAAAAAAGAAATAAAAGGTTTATCACTTCCAAATGCTGAGTATGGGCTTCAGAGCGAGGTGTCATGTTCTATCATCACTTCATTCAATACAAATTCATAACCACCCATGGCTCTGTAAATTTGTCCGGCAGATTTTCGAAGTGTCTGATTGGAATGGGATAACAATGGTCACCCAACACAGAAGGCGTCAGTGGGATACACAGTAAGTCTTCTCCTTGGGACAAATGAATCCAGACAGAGGTTGAGAAAGAGGACCCACCCTGGAGTGATACCAAAGGTCACCTTCAGGCACATCTCTTCACCCTACGGAGATGCGCTGCTTTCACTCTCCTCCAGGCCCAACTCAAAACCCAGCAGATGACCTCACGATCACAGCAGAATGGGCAATGCCTCTGTCCTCTATGCAGAAGAATGTGGCTACATTTAATTGCAAGTTAAGACTACAATTCTTGAAAATGATTTTCCACAGCAGATTGAGATTTGGGCAAGACATAAAAGAAAACTTTCAAATGATATTTGGAATGATATACAGGAGACCATAGCAGGTTTTAAAATAGTTTTTGAATACTGTTAAGAATATATCATTAGGCACTAGGAATAATTTCAGTATACATTACAGTGGGCTTGACAAATGAGTTTCAAAACGGCCTTTTACGAGCCAGTGATTTGACAAGCTCCCGAGACTCAGTGGCTGCTTTCCTCTCACTATTTCACTAAGAGACATCATCAGAATCCCAACAATAACATCACAGAAGAAGACTGCTTCCAAATGAGGCATCCTTATCATCATTTCATCTCCAGACACTGACAAAGTGCCTTCTTATAAATGACATTGTGCTAAAAACAAACACAAACAAAACACAGTATAGAACCTAGAAACATGAAAATCTTCAAGCACTTTGGGTAGTGACCTCTCCCAGTGAAGTAACTCAGAAGGAAAGACAAAAGCTAGAGGAACAAAGAAATACTGCAATATTAAATGTCCAGCAATTGAAAATACCTAAATATATAGCCATGTGTCAACTCAATGAAACAAATGGTCATGACAATGATGGCTAGGTTAACAACATGAGAAAACCTTTAGGATAATGTTTCAAATAGAATATAAAATAATCTGTTCTTCAGTAGTACAGTTCACTTTCACATATGGATCAAAACTAGAAAGAAACAGAGAACAGACATAACTGGTTTGTTGTCATGAGAACACACAACTTATTTTTCTTATTACTGGTAGGCTACTGTTCATGCAATAAACAAAAAAATGAAAAATAAATTCACTGAGGAAAGAGGCCAAAGCAGTTCACAGCTCTTAGAAGAACATACAATCGACGTCAGGCAATACTGACAGAGACCAATATGGAGTACTCAGCTTAATGAGAAAGTATGGAGATAGCACAGCAATTAAAAATGATAAGGAAGAAGTGTAGATGTATATTCCAGTGGGGAAACAGACCGATTCATGCAAGCAGACTGTCTGCATGTTAGAAACCAGACAGAAAGCGGACGGGAGAGTTCTCAGTGGAACTGAAATTAAGAGCTTCAAATAAATTAAAAAGATCACCTTTCCAATTAGAAACTTTGATAATCATTCCTCTAAACACAGCGTGTTCTTGCAGACGACTACAGGCTGCAGATCTGAGCTGTTCTTTCCTGTGCCCTGTCAGAGCACCTTCTGAACACATGTCCCTTACAAAAGCTCACAGAACTCAGCTCTGGTGATGGCTGCCAAGCACGTGCACGCATCATGCGAGAAATATTAGCAATTACATGCATCATCTGCACGAGAAAGTGCAGAGAAGTGGCATGGAAATAGTGCTTGGTTAGAGAATTCTCAAACTTCAGAGCTAATTAAATTTCTTTTTTTCCCCCCAATTGGAAGCATAGGGAATTAATGATAGTCAGGCTTCACCATAATAATTCAGAATGTGTTCTGGGAGCCATAATTAGAATCGAATCTTAGGAAGTAAACAAAGACTACCTTCCTTCTCAAGATGAACTTTATTTTAAAATCTTACTTTATTTGTTTTCTTTTGTTATGGGTTTTGTTTTATTTCTGTCACTCTATGTTCCAGAGGACATCGCTATAAAAGATTTTTAAAGTGTGCCACTAATTAGAGAAAGCTTGTGAGTGACAATTTCAGCTAGTGGTGGTCACACATTGACTAATCAACATTTGTGGATTAACTCAGGCCCTTCCTCCCTTGAACTTATTGTTTAATATTGACTGTAATCTAGGACTCAGAAAGTTCATAAGTAAAGAGAAATGAGATAAATCCACATCTGTGTTAGTCATTATATTTGAAGGGGAGGTTTATGTTAGGATTAAAATCACCTTTCTAAAAAAATAAAATAAAATATAGATTATTTGAGTCAAAGAAACACCCTCTCTAAAAAGTCAGAGAGTCCAAGTTTGGTTTCAGTGGGGAGTTCACAGCCACAGAACTCACTCACTCACTCACTCACTTATATTTCTCATGCAGATTTAGTCCAACATATAGATGAATCCCAGTTCATTAAAAATAACCTTAAAAGAAATCTCAAGATTTGGCATGTTTTTGTCCGTGACTCTCTAAACACTTTACAAAGCAGCATGCCCTTGTTTCTCAGGTGGAGCTGAAAAGCTGAAGTGTTTGAGAAAGAGGAAGTGACACTGATCTGATATACTTGCATGGAGATAGCCACCATTATACAGAAAACTTAAAGGGTTCTAAGGATTTTGCACCAATAACCCTGTAAGTGATTCACAGCACTCCATTTAAAAAAATATTTTTGATAACCATAAAAAAAGGTATTTAAAACTGCAAAACAGAGAAAGGAAATAAGAACATCTAAAAAGTCAACAAAGGTATCATACACCCTCCATATGATGAGAATGGAATTTCATCTCAGTTGTATTCTTTCCAGAAGCCAAAATCCCATGAGAAAACTCTCAGACAAACCCAAATTGAGAAAAAAAATATGCAAAATGTCTGACTAGACCTTGAAAAAAAGTATTAGGACCATTATAAACAAGGAAGCTTGTTTCATATACATAAACTGAGAAGCTACCATAGACTGAAGAGACTAAGAAGACATAACATCTAAATGTATCCTAGGATCCTAGGAAGGAGAAAGGACATTAGTGGAAAAGCTAGTAAAATCCTAATAAATTCTGTAGTTAATACTGAATATACCAAAATTAATTCTTAGTTTTGACATATATACTATAATTATGTAAAATGTTAACATCAGGGGAAGCTATGTGAAGGGTTAGGTAACTCCCTGTAACTATAGTTGCCACACTTCGGTGAAGCCAAAATTATTTCAAAATTAAAAGTTTAAAAGGTAAAGTCAACAACAGAGGAATTTTTCTTCATGGGAACCGACCAGCCAGGGGAATTTTGTCCGTGTGACTTAAAAATAATCCAAGCTTATGAGATTCCTAGGTGGCTCAATAGGTTGAGCATCCAGCTCTTGATTTGGGCTTGGGCCATGATCCCAGGGTTGTGGGATTAAGCCCCACATCAAGCTCCATGCTGAACGTGGTGTGGAGCCTGCTTAGGATTCTTTCTCTCTCTCTGCTCCTCTTCCCTGCTCGCACATACGTTCTCACCAATCATCATCATCATCATCATCATCATCATCATCATCTAAATTTCATATGCATTTGGTTTTTCATTTAATGTTTAAAACAAAGCCGGAATACTTTTGAGAAAAGACGAGTTATTAAATAATCAGGATAGAAAAAGGAAAAGCAAAGATTTTGGGAGAGGGTGGATAAAAGAAAAAGGTAAGAGCAGAAAGGCAAGTCAGTACCCTGGGTCTGCTTCTAATAGTAGTTGTACGAATAATAAAAGTCAACAATAGATATTAGCCATGTATCAAGTTCACATCACTGATTTGCTTTTTATTCTTGGGGTACTAACACGTTTTTGCGTGACAGAGGGAAATTGCATTGCTGAGGAAATGAACTGCTCCATTTTTCTGGAGAGGGGTGCAGGAGCCCAACAGGCAGCCTCAAAGATTCTTCACCATGCCCCAGAAGACTGACTTAATTATCTTAACAATTTACATTGCAAATTGTCATTCTCTCATTCAGCATCTGACAAGTGAATGAACATACAGTAAACTGCACTTGGCTCCATGATATCAAAGAACAATGGTTTTAAAACAGAGGGCTGCACAATGTGATTCTCAGCCACTGCCTTCCAGTCTTGAAGCCATCAACCTCCAGTTTAATGACTTCCGAATCCACATGGCTCCTGATATCCAGTGGTCTCGGAACACGACCTTGGTAGCCCACAGGGTTAGGGCATCTTCACAACATAAAGCTAAAACAAAAATGCCAACTATACACAACTGGTTTTTGAAAGAGTCACATGATAAACGACGTTCACAAGCGCTAGCATTTGGAAGTCAGGACTCGTTTTTTCATAGGGGACTGCATAAAATATAAGAACTTGAATCCAGTCATGGAAACATTAGCCAAATTCAGAATAAGAGACACTATACAAAATAACTGACTGGCACTCTTCAAAAAATATCAGGGTCAAGGGACAGAAAGAAAAGTGGAACTGGTCCAGATTAGGGGAGAAGAAAGAGGATGGCCACCAAATGCAACATATGATTGTGGATTGGATCCGGGTTGGAAAAAACTGGAGGTATGAAGGCCACTTGATAAAATTCAAGTAGGGATGATGGATTACAAAATAGTATTTACCAATGTTAAATTTTTTAAATGTTTTTTATTTATTTTTTGAGAGACAGAGAGAGACTGTGAGCAGGGGAGGGTCAGAGAGAGAGGGAGACACAGAATCTGTAGCAGGCTCCAGGCTCTGAGCTAGTTGTCAGCACAGAGCCCGACGCGGGGTTCGAACCCATGAACCATGAGATCATGACCTGAGCCAAAGCTGGATGCTTAACCGACTGAGCCACCCAGGTGCCCCAGTTAAATCTTCAGATTTTAGTGACTATATTATGTATCCTTATTAGTATGTAAACATAAGTCTAAAGTACGTAGTGATAAAGATACATACACATAATACTATACATATTACAGAAATGATATGTAGCTTCTACATATTAAACCTATGATATACACCTATATCATATATATGTGTATACATATACACACATATGTGGGTGTTGAGAGAGAGAGAGAGAGAATGAGCTTACACAGTAATGAGCCAACGTGGAAAAAGGTAAACATCATAACCGAAGCTGGCTGAAGTTATGTAGGAGTTGTTCTTCATACTATTTTTGTAACTTTTCTCTGAATTCAAAACTCTATCAAAATGAAGGGTTAAAAATAAAATCATTTTTGGGAACTAGATGTCCAACTCTGTACATGTATTAAATGAATTATTTAAAGTGGCTAATTTTGTTATGGGAAATTAACCTCAATAAAAATAAAAATAATAACAAGGGTCTGAGGAGAGTCTCCAGGACCCAGAATTCAGTGACCACAGTTCCTCAAACTCAAAATGGAAATAAGTATCATACCTAAATTGTTAGCTGGCAAACCATAGACATGCCCAGAGGCCACAGACAGCCTACCGCAAACAAGGCTCAATTTCTTGCCCTAGGATCCCCCTCTCAGAACGCACTCAGAGCCAGGCTAATCTGCGGAGAACAGAGGTGCCCACCTCATGCCCTTGGAGTGCATGTGCTGCAAGGGGGAACCTTGTAAGTTACTCCAATCTCACTCTCCACAGATTAGATAATTTGATGCTTCCCCCTGGTAACTTGATTCTATACTCCCAGATCGTTTTACCTTCGAATCTCCCTGCATCAGCCAGGGCTTTTGACAGACATACAAATGTATTTACAGAAATATGAGGCCAATTTATATGAAACCAAACTGGGAGGTATATATAAAGACCATCATACACACAACATAAGACCATGTTCTTTTTGTAAACAAACAAACAAACAAAAACCCCACTTCCTCTTTGAATGAAAGAAAACAGGAAAATATTATAACCCTCATGGTCACACTGCTAGTAAGTGGCTAAGTTGGGGTTTGAGTGCAGGTTGGCAGCCTCTAAAATCAGCACTCTGGACGGTGGGCTTTATGGAAAGTGCTATGACCACGTACAACGCCTTCTAACACTCAGTGCTTCTTTAGGAGAATAAGGTTTAACTTGCAGCTGAGACATACATTGAGCACTGCAGCTGTGGCAAAGGGAACAGGTACTCCCTACAGAGGAAAAGCACCCTAAGTACACAAAACACATCCATTCACATAAAGTACAAACTATTTTAGTGTGTCTGCTGACATACAAGGATTATTTTCTTTTCATTGACTTTCTCAAAAAAATAAAACACTGAAAACCGGTTTTCTTTCACCTTGCCTAATTAAGGCTGGGTGGTCAGACCTGGAGGAGAAGAGGAGAAGAATGATCAGGTTTGGGGTGAGCTTGATGACAGTACTGCCCAGTCCCCCACAGGCCCACTAATCAGGAAACTGTGTGAAGATGCTGCCCCCTGCTGGCAGCCTGAGCAAGCAGCTTAGCAAAGACCAGAGTTTCTCACCCTCTCCCCAGTTTTATAACACTGGTTATGCATTTTACACACCGGTGTCTTTCATATACTGGCAAATACCATAAGCAGGTTCATGATAACATATGGAGCTATTGACTTGCACTCGGATGTGCGCTTGAGAGAGAAAGAGGCAGCATAACAGCTCTCAAACTAAAAGGGGAATCTACAAGATCCATCACATACTTACATAATGGGCAAAAGTTAAAAGTGATTTCACAGGAAGCCAAACTAGCCACTCTTGCCTTAAAACCACTTTCTTAATTTGCATTCCTGAGTTCTATTAACCTTTATTTTTTTAAGAGAGAGATAGAGAGTGCAAGTTAGTGGGGGAGAGGGGAAAAAGGAAGGGAGGGCAGGGGAGAGTGAGAGAGGAGAGAGAGATACTCAAGCAGGCTCCACACTTAGTGCAGAGCCCAACATGGGGTGAGTCCACAACCCCGGGATCATGACCTGAGCTGAAATCAAGAGTCAGATGCTCCTGTCAACAATAGCCAAAACATGGAAAGAGCCTAAATGTCCATCACCTGATGAATAGATCAAAAAGATGTGGTGTATATATATACAATGGAGTACTACATGGCAATGAGAAAGAATGAAATATGGCCATTTGTAGGAAAGTGGATGGACCTCGAGGG
>NC_043701.1:39832687-39885404 GCF_006229205.1 Suricata suricatta | reverse complement strand
AAAAAAAAAAAAGCAGAAAGAAAAAGTGCATCGGTAAAAGCAAAACCAAAACGCAAAAACCAAACGTTGCAGATATGCGTTCAGATCTGATGAGGGAATTTTTAGGAGAGATTTGAAGAATTTAACCTGACAAGTCAGTATCTGCTTATTACATGTTTGCACTACCATGTACATACTGCCCAGGACTTCATGAGCCCTTTGACTGCCTTCCCCTTGGTTTCTCGCCAAAGATGGAAAAGAATGCACCTGGGAAGCATGGCTCAGGGAGGCTAAGCAAACGCAAGGCAGCGGTTACAAAGCACAGCCCACAAGCTGCTGCTTATCCAGCCGGGGCCCCGGCTTCCTGTGCTTCTGCCGGGCTCATTCTTCACGGGCATCTCTTACAAGATGGACGTAATTTTTTCTGACATGTAAACTGACTGAAAACAAAAGGCTGTTACATAAGCCGTAATGAAGGGCAAAATGGATAGGGCTGTCAACCACCCAAGGTAGGGACATGCTCTGCCAGGCTCAGGGAGATCAGAGAATGACCTCACACCACAGGCCACCCACTACTCAGGGTGGCTGCCTGCAGGACCGGGAGCTTAAAGGTGCAACACCATTGCTAACCAGCGCCTTATGGTGTATGTTCACGCCCAGCACTAAAAATAGGGTAGTACTATATATATACTATTGCATCACCGGGAAACACTAAAATAGGACTCTGCAAATGGTCTTTTATAGGAAAAGTATTGATTACATTTCCTAGCTCTTACAAATAAATTGAAGCATCCTGGTGTTACAGGCTGCCCCAGTTGTCTCTCAGCATCACTTTGGCTCCTGCTGGTAGATGGACACATGTATGCACACACATAATGCACACACACATGCACATGCATAAACATGTATGTCTACTACCATGTTCTTCTCTAAAGAATCCACCTCGGGTACTCAACACAGTTCTATTCCAGGACACCCAACAGAGGTTTACAACGGTAGGGTATGCACAGCGGAAAGACTAAGAGGATAGGTACTGAGAGGCCATCTTTCTACCCCCAGAGGGAAATCCCCGGCTTTCACCACATCATCTCCTAATTGAAAAATTATCGAGTATTGGAGCGCCTGGGTGGCTCAGTCAGTTAGGCATCTGGCTCGGTTTCGGCTCAGGTCATGATCTCATGATTTGTGAGATCGAGCCCCACATCAGGCTCTGTGCTGACAGTGTGGAGCCTGCTTGGGATTCTCTCTCTCTTTCTCTCTCTCTCCCCTTCGTGGCCCCTCCCCCCTCAAAAAAAATGATCAAATATCACCTAAACACCCCAGCACACAATCCTTTGTGGCCTGTTATCAAAGGAGCATTTTCTTAACACTCTTCAGCCTCTCCCTGCTTGTCACCCATGCCCCCCCTCCCACGGCTCACTCATGCTTGTCCCTCCAATTCCTGCATGTCTAGCACTGCCTGTTCTTTAATCCTCATCTCCAATGTCTCCTCCATATCATTTCACGAATTCCTCAAACAGATCCTTTTTGTTCCCTTTTGGAATTTCAAAGAGCATTTTCTACTCTGTATTTTTCTCATATTACACATTAACCTTCACCTGATATTACAGCCAGCCAGCCAGCCACACACACACACACACACACACACACACACACAGAAAGAAATGGATCTCCCTTTTGGAAAGACAGAATCGTTAATTAATTAATTAAACATATACTTTACCATATGCCTATCCAGTGTTAGGGACTGTGCTGGGTACAAGGAATCAATGGTGTGCAAAATAGAAAAGGCTTTACCCCTCTAAGGAGACATCAGACTTGTGAACAAGGGAGTAGGTGCTGAAACAGGAAAAGATCCTGGACCTCCCATCAGACTCACCTTTTCTAGTCTAAGAATGTAACGGCCCACCAGAATCACAAGTGGACTGAAAACCGTAGAGAAGAGAAGGAGGCGCCAGGTCAAGCAGAGGGAACAGCACGCACAGAAGTCCAGGGGGACAGGGAATTCATTAAGCACTAAGTTCCACGAAGGTCTTGGCTTCTGCCTGGTTCACCTTTGGGACTAGAAGTTTATTGGCACAGTGCTTTAAACATAACAAATGCTTGTGAATATTGGTTGCATGAAAAAAAATGAGTCAATTCATTAGTCCCTTATTACTCTAGATTTAATAATGTGCCCCTATTCCATTGCCTGATCCAATATTATCAAGGAATCCTACAGGTGCCCAATGGGGTGCTGGCTTTCAGTGACCCACTCAGAGCGGATAGCTGAAGTCCATGGCCATGCCTCCTCCCATGCCTTAGATACCTACTGGGGGCTCAGCCAAGCTCGGCCAGCTGGAGGCGGGGCTCCCTTCAATGCACAGGAATTGCCTGGTTCTGCAGTGCTTTCCCCAGGTAAGGGAGGAATGTGCCTCCTAATTCAGCTTTCTTATCTGTCAGGGCTGCTGTAGCTCTTCTCCTAACAGACTTGGTCCCAAATATGCTCTTTGTGGTGGATTCTGCCCCAGAACAAGAGCTGAGCGGCAGGGTTTCCCCCCTTTGTGTCCTCCATTCTCTAGCCTGTCCCCTCTCCCACACTGCCCACAAGTGACAAGGAATGGCCACAGTAAGAGGAAGGGAGAATCCTTCCAGGGAGCTAAGAAGGAACACACATGACATCTCAGACAAATATAAAAATGAACATGGTCAATATCAGCTTCCATGAGCAGTAGGAAGCAGAGAATTCAGGCCAGTTTCTGAATTTCCATACAGTTAGGATGAGAATATTCAGCACTTTAATCATCAGAGCACCTGTTTTCCTTCATTACTTTGTTTTAGTTATGCAGCAAGGTGAACATCAGTGTGGTAAGGAGAAAGCATCTTTGAGCAGAAAAGGCTCCCAATCTGGAGGAAGAAGAGGAGAAGGGCAAAGGAAACTCAGAAACAAAATCAATGAAAATTCAAACGACTGGAAAACATTGAGGCAGCCGGCGGAAGCAAACAAGCAGAACAGAAACAAGGCCTCCCTGTTCAACCTGAACTGAATCTAGAGGGAGACTTTTCATCCAGCATTTTCATGTTTCCTTAAGTAGCCAGACAGCGCAGCCTAGAGGCTGATGAGGAGACTGCAGCCAGGCGACCAGGATCCTGGACCCCGCTGCTGCTACTTGCCGGCCCTGAGTATTTGGGAAGTTTTCTAGGACTCTGGAAAACTGGAAGCAAGAGAGTTTTCAAGAACAAGCAAGTGCTACCCTACTTTCTAGCCAGAGATGAGGACGTGGACTTGCTCTTGTGCTGGGTTTGACTTGAGAACCAGCAAAGTTAATGGTCTGTTCACATTCCCTTCAAACAGTTGGTGTGCATTCTTCATTCACGGTGATATCCTGAGCACGAAAAGACCATGGAGAGACCAGCATTGGGTGGGTTTCTCAGCGCAGGCAGGACTGTATGGGAGGGTCTCAGCTTTGCACAGCCACTTAGCGCTCTAAAGGCCAGAGAAAGAGCCATGCCATGAAATGCCATATCCATCTACTGCCCCACCTTGCTTGCACTGCGGTCCGTAGCCTTGGCCAAACAACTCAAGGAGTGACATTCAGTTGGCAAGAGTGTCCTTTTCCTGCCAAAACGATGCAGTCCCCATGGCAGGTTTTTAGCCTCTTAAAGCTAAAATGCCTCATTTTCTGCATCCCTAAGATAGGCATAATAGTAGCTGTGTCCTGTGCTTTGCAGAGAGGAAACGGTATACTGCATGGGAGCCTTCTGACCCACACCCCCAAGAAGATCCCCCAAATGCTGCTGTTGGTAGGAGTGGCTGCTGTGGCTGTTTTGTTACTGATCCAAAACCAATGGAAACCTCCATGGGCCACCTAAAGAATCAAACAATCCCAGAAGGCTAATCAGTTTGGTGAGCATTTTAAGAAGAGGGGCAAGAATAATAAGAAAGCAAAGGATCAGTAAACCCCTGCTACCCGTTTAACTATGTCATCCCCAGAACCATCTTAAGAGTGCGCCTCATTTCTCAGCGGAGAGACTGGAGGTGTGCCGGCGTTCACAGAGAGTCCCTCCTGCCCCCTTCTCTCCCCTTCAGAATGAACCAGTGCAACAACTGTGCCGAGACACCTGCACCAGGACAGTCCTTACGTAACCACATCCTTCTCAAATTGGTTCTTGTCCCTTCCCACTGGAAAGGTTTTGACAGTCTTCCTATACATACAAAATGCGATCCCCAGAATTAGAATCCCACGCCAAGAAGCCAGGCTCTGGTGTATAAATTACTTCCTCCCAGACTTGAAACAGGTCTGGGTGCCATGCTCACACCCCCGCTCCCCAGGTCACATCACACCAAATTCAGATTTATGAGACATTGACAACTGGTGACCATTTGGAGAAAAAGAAAAAGGAAAAAGTCTCAGGAAAAAGAATAAAAATAGAAGGCACCCTAACTCCATGCGGAGCTGTTCAATCGCTGTTAAAAGCAAGGTCAACAGTAGGCAGGGAACTGCATCAGGGGTCTCTGAGCTGACAATCTCTTCACCCTCTTGCCTGCACCCCAGGAGAGCCAGCACTATTCTCGAGGGTGCTTTGATATGATCCTACCATGGGCAAAATCACCAAGCCGGACAACAACAGCAAAGCACAGTGGGAAGAGGTGCTGGATGTTTCCAGCAACTCATCATAGATGCCAGGACCCCAATTGCTCATCTTATTCTAGACTCTGATCAAACGCTCTGGTCTAGTACCGTCCAGACTAAGTCCAAGGCACTCTCGATGGTTATCTTGGATGGAGTCAGCCAACTGAAAAGTGCTTCCTGTTGTGGACAGCAAAACTTCTTTGATGTACATTGTGGTTTTGAGCCCTTCCTGCCTCTGAAAGTTCTCACAGAAACAAATACTGTGACAGAGCCATAAGGACAGACTTAGCAGTGGGCCTGTGAGCGGGCCCCTGAGTAGCAAAAAGGCAGCGGAAAAAGAACGACGCCT
Organism: Suricata suricatta; assembly: GCF_006229205.1. Taxonomy (NCBI): domain Eukaryota; kingdom Metazoa; phylum Chordata; class Mammalia; order Carnivora; family Herpestidae; genus Suricata; species Suricata suricatta. The sequence goes on along the minus strand of NC_043701.1, from coordinate 39,880,463 downwards.
TCATTAAAGAAGCTCTTTGAAGGGTATAAAATTCCTGCCCTGATAAGCACTCATGAAAATTCTCTAGAATTCATGGACTTTGGGACATATCACCCTTTAGGATTAACTCCACTTTTGAAACTACATATTTCTACTCTCTGAACCCAGCTGGTTATGGTCAAATAGAGAACTGTCCCAGTCATCCAAGGGGGAAAATGTGGCCCCTGGACTCATTAGGGCCATCAGATCCACATGGTTATATCAGTAATTACATAGCATTAACATTTTCGCAGTGCCAGGTAGGTTTCTAAGAACTTAACAACTATCAACTCAGTAATCTCCATAGTGAGCTAAGGTAGGGACTATTGCTTATGCCCATCTTACTAAGGAAGATACCGAGGTATAGAAAAGTTAAGTCAATTGTCCAAGGTCACACAGCTGATGAGCAATGGAGCTGGGATGCAAAACCAGACAGTCTGGCCCAGGGGCTGGGCTCACAAAAGCTGTAATAGATAGTCTCGAATAAAATGGACTTGTTTAGGTCACTGAGCCTGCATCCTCTAAGTGTCATCCTTGCACTTGCTGGATGGTGCCCTTTGGCTCCAAAGTGCCATGTATAAAGAAAGGATGCCAAGAAAGTGTGCACAATACACTAAAAGGTTCATGACTAACACTGTTCAATAAGTTGCCTCCTTCTGCCACAGCCATGTTTAAAAGGGGACCAAATTCTTGTACATTTTAAGCTAAAAATGGAATGTGAAAGGTCTTGGCTGAGCCAGAGGTTCTTGTGAGCCTTTTCTAAAGTCACCCTACTAAGTACTCCTCCTTCTCAAGCACATCTGAGTGATTCTTTATAAAGACATCTTCAGCCTGGATAGCAACTAATGCACATGCCTTTGTTAGGAGCGCCCCCTAGTGACAGAAAACAGATTCAGCTCTAACAGGAGCTCTAAATGGCCCTCTTCCAGTACAATGGGTGCTCAACAGGAAAGCATCTGGAAAAACAGGAAGCAGGGGAAAGCTGTCTCCTCACTCAGTTTTCAGGAGTCATCCCTGAAAAATTTTGCCTAGAGTTAAAATAAATTACAGTAAAATATTGAAGAGGAAGAGGAAGTTCAAATATTGCTATGACAATAAAAAATTCTCTTTTAAAACATTTCCTTTAAAAATATCAAAACATGGGGCACCTGGATGGCTCAATCGGCGGAGCATGTGACTCTCGATCTCAGGGTGGTGAATTCAAGCCCCAAGTTGGGTGCGGAGCCTACTTCAGAAAAAAATTTAAAAAGAAAAATATTTAAATATCAAAACATTTCACAAGTACAATTATTCATGTGTTCCTGTCCAGGGAGTAAGGGCCGATGTACTTTTCACCACCTCCAGGGCCAGCCACAGCAGGTAAATGCCAGAGGTTCTGGGGCTGACTCTGGGAGGAGATTATCTGCCCCTCTAAGCTCCTGCCCCCGCTAAGGGGAATAACACGGCACATATGTATATCAGTGACCTGATGGAAATGGCAGAGACAACATAGGCCCTGTGGCAGGCAAAGGACAGAGGAAAAGGGGGCCCACCCTCCACCTCCCACAGTAAGAGGGCATGCTTGGGCTGCCCCTACAAGCCACACTGGATCAGTTTTGACTGTTCTTCCCTAATCCAGCCAGATGGCAAAGCAAGATCAGGAAAGGAAAGATCTGCAAGTGTTCCGCATGGAGCTTCTTGCTGTCTCTCTCCATCACCAGGAAGCGTGATGACACTGACCTGGGGTAGAGGGGGTCGTATGAGGCTGCTCCACCCTGAAGAGCCTGCTTCACAGGACTCTCCGTCCCAGTGATCTGCTCTGCTGGGTTCACTGATGGCAAATACAGCCTGATATCTGATCTTTCTGGGCCCTGCCAGAGATCTTTCCAGAGCTAACTTTCCCTCTTCCACATGTGCAATTGCAACTTCAACAAAACTACCTGTAAGGATGCAGGTCTGATTCAGGTTTCCCCTCTGACCTTGAAGGCCAGCTAACACCATTAACATTTCTGGGGGCGGGCCTAAAGATGGAGGTTAAGCCTAGTCACGCCCTACCTGAGGGTCCTGGGTCCACTCTGTAATTGGTTAAAGTTACTGTCAATGATGTGATGCTATAATGATTGGACCCCTGTACCTGTGTCCCCATTTCCTGTAACTCCCCCTTCCCAAACTCATAGAAGGCCCTGCCCCGCCATGTTCGGGGCTCGCTCCACATGGATCCACTGTGTGTTGTTGAAGTCTGTGAGCCGGAGTTTAGGCTGGCCGGGCCTAAATTCGTAATAAAGCCCTTTGCTTTTGCATGCATGCTTCGGCCTCCCTGGCAGTCTCTGGTTTCTGGGGGCGATATTAAGATCTGGGTACAACATAAGGTGTCTGCACTTAAAACCAAATGTGAAGGCAGCATGTGCCACGTTCTGTATTATTTAACCAGAAACATTCGTGGAAGACCTACAGAGCCTGGACATGTAAGGACAGGACACTGGTGGTCTTTTCTTCATCTGTAAGGAAGGAGCCCCTTGAAAGACATGAGTCCCACTTGCCAATGAAGGATGCGAACACAGCTGCCTGCAACTTTTGCCTCAACTCTTGGCAGCTTCGTGGAATGCCCTCAGTTGGCTGCTTTCCTTTCAGAACCCCACCTTGCTATGTGTTGGAGTGAGAAAGAAACAAGGCAGAGATAAATGCAAAAAAATGTCCAAGAGGCTCAAGTAGTCCCTATCATCAAGGCCAAAGTCTCAATGACATCTTTGAACGTCTAACTCAGGAAGTGGCTACGTAAAAGAAAAAAATTGAAAAATGATTGTATCAGATTCTATTCACCTTAGAAAAGTATACTAAGAATCAGCTCGGAGTTCCCTAGCCAGCTCTGTACCCCATCCCAATAATGCTGGTTCACTGGGACTTCACTGACCATCCCTACCCCTTCCACATTATTGCTGCCACGTTTTGATTATGTGTGTTTTTAACCTCAAAGTACATTATTACTATGGTTTCCACAGTCCATATTCATTTTGCTTTTCCGTTTCCAGTGCATTGTTTCCTGCGTGTTCATGTTAAGACAGAAGATAATACTAGATGTACAGACTATTATATCTCATATAAAAGGCCTCCATGATAGCATGAGGAAGAAATAATTGAGAATGAGAGGCAGGATATGTGGGTACTAGAGAAAAGCTCATCTGCCATGAACAACAGACAAATCTCAATGAACAGCTGTGCATCTTAGAGTGTTCCTAGCCCCTGAAAATCTCCAATGAAGGCTAAAGGGAGCCCCCCACCCCACCCTGGAAATCCTAAGCCCCTGTCTTGGTCCTACAACTTCACTCTCCGCAGGCTGATAAGCAGAGCTGCCAGGTCACCAGGTGTCCCAGGGTTGTTTGTCCAAGTTTGGAGGCAGGGTGAGGGTGGGGGTTCTGGTTGGGAATCAATGTCTGTGGTTTTGTGCCATCTGGTGGCTGATTCTGTTCCAGCTTCACTAATAACTGGAATCTTCCCACTAGTTACACCAGCAAAAGTGCGAATGATTAGGACTGGGTCTTTGCTGCATTTCAGATGGGGAAAGTGGGTGTGTGATCAGAAGGCACCAGGTCGCAGTGCCCACAAGGCAGAATATAGACGACCTGCTTCCAAGGAACAGGCAAACACAGAGTCTGCCTGCAGATTCACTAAGACAGAACCATGCAAGTGTCTCAGTCACCGGACTCCCTCAACCAACATCCCCCAGGAGTCTCTCAGGTGGAAAGGATGGTCTGGGACTGGATGGACTGGCAAGGACTGGCCAGAGCTTCCTGGAAGAGCACACCAGCACACACAGCGACCTCCTAAATTCCGCATGGCTAAAACTTCGAGAATTTCAGTAAATGACAGTTCAGAAAAATACCAGTTGTCTCTTGCTTTTCTGACCTGTTGTTTATTGGCTCACATATTTAACCACTTGAAAGCAGAGTGCTCGGCTAGGAATACTACCCTAATTATCAAATAATCCATGTGGGAAAATGTGACTTACTTTATAAAAAGTCGCTTCACCTTGTAGTTAGTAGAGATGCCTCGTTGCAAAGGCGGCGGGGGGGAGGGGGGGATGAGGAAAACTGCACAATGAGGTACATGTCAAAATTTACGTTCTACAATTCCCGCACAGGTCTTCTGAATTCTTACTGTCTCTGTGCTCCAAGGGACCAGATCACATTCTCAGCAAAAAAAAAAAAAAAACCTTATGAGAAAGTCCCATCAGGAATGATGCAGAAATATAAGCCAAGTCCCCCACAGGCAGGGGATAGAGCACATTCTCCTCTACTTACAGTGACTGCGGAATGAAAATCCCCCTGATCTCAAGAACCTGGTTTTTTCGTATGGCAGCAGTTTCCAGGCAGCTTTTGACTCCAAACAAATGAATCAATGTCCCCCATGTCTCCTGAGCAGTGTGCCAAGTGCTGGGTGGATATTGTTACACCTACACTGGTCAGCTAGCGGAGGGTAGGCTTTCTCTTCCTCACGGATCAGGTACAGGCCACGGGCCTGGGAGGGAACTGAGGCTGGGGCTGCCAGGACCCTCCTCTCCAGGGCTTGCCCCTGACTGAAAGCCTCCCAGGCACTGGCAGTGCAGCCGATGCTCCCTATTTCCTGTAGCCATGTTCTATGAAGTCACGGAAAATCCGGGTATAACAAATACTGAGCCGTTGCTTCCCCGGGGGGGAATACAGCATTAGGCTAGGTCCAGTCTCTGGTCACGTGATTTCCGCCAAGCAATTGATCTATAACCTTGTCTTATGTATTTTTTAAGACAGTTTAATTAATGTATATTGTTGGTTCATTAACGTTGAACTATCGGCAATCACACAGGAACACAGGCTTGACCTGAGTTTATCTAACACACACATTTCCCCCCCTAAGGCGCATCCCAGCTCTGTGCACTTACAAAATCCAGCAGCACATCAATGCCTCGTGTGGGGACCACTTTAAACAGCAACACAAAGCACAGGTTTCAAAAATCAAGGCCCTGGCTCGACTATGAAAAGGACTCCCGTTTATAGTATTGGAGATGAAACAAGAAGGCAGAACGTCCCCTTGCCGGACTTCATGTCTGCAAATGACTAGGAAAGCAGAAGCATTGATTTTGGGGTTACAAATAAATTCTAGCAAACAGCTGGATTTGCAAATATGAATGAGGACTATTTCAAACTCCTTCAAATTTAAAATTCTCTATAACCTGTTCTCTCTTGCAAAGCCAATTCGACTTCTCTCCGCATGCAAGCTAAATGTCCGCCCATGACACATGTTTGCAGTTTCCTAAAGCACATACTGTTCTTCCATCGGTAACTCTTATTTTGAACCATGCACTTTCTCACTATCTTCTTGGGACAACTTAGACACTCCCAGGCCCCATCACCCAATAATAATATCAACAGTAATTGTAACATCGGCATAACGGCATCTAAATTCATAGTCTGCTTACTAAGCGCCAGGCACTATTCGGTGTGATTTACAAGTATCTGCTAATTTAATTCACACAACAAATCTACCAATACAGACAGCTCTTATACCCCAGATTTAAGATGAGAAAATTAAGACATGAAAATGTCAAGTCATCTGCCCACATCAGCCTGTGAGTAGGGGAGTCAGGAATCAGCCCTGGACAGCCTGAGTTCGGACCCAAGTTTAATCCCAATGTCATGCTAACAGTTATGGTTAAATTCTAGCAGCTTCCTCCTGTGGTAGGGAAACAGGGAACGGGGCTGGAGATGGAGAAGCCATGGATAGAGACACATCTCACTTCATTCCTTGCCATCTGTATTGGAGAAAAAATATATTAAAATGACACCAAGCACTGCATATGCAATTGCATATGATTATACTAGTGTGACGATGCATAATTTTCTTCTATCATCTAGGAAGTAGAAAATCCTCTAAAAATTTTAACATGAGTGTGTATTAATCACTAATTTTTTTTAAATATTCTCTCATCCTTTGATATCCTGGGTCCTTGTTAAGACAGGAGGAACTGCCCTTCCCAGGGTTAGCTGATTCCTACAGATAGGAAGCATGCCTTTCATCTGCCAGATAACAGGCAACTAGGGGCAAACTCTATGAGGTTATTCAAAGAGGTAAACCTATGTACACTTATCTTGCCTTCATTTTTCTCATGGAAAGCACAACAAAAAGTCATGTCCAAGTTTTCCCCTCACTCTCTGCCTCCTCACCACCACTGCTTTTCCACATGGCCCTGTGTGGGGTGACATGCTCCCTCTCTTTTAATTTTTTTATGTTTTTATTTTATTTTTTAGAGACAGAGAGAGACCATGAGAGCAGGGGAGGGTCAGAGAGAGAGGGAGACACAGAATCCGAAGCAGGCTCCAGGATCTGAACTAGCTGTCAGCACAGAGCCCAACGCAGGGCTCAAACCGACGAACCGTGAGATCATGACTTGAGCTGAAGCTGGATGCTTAACCGACTGAGCCATCCAGGCGCCCCGACACGCTCCCTCTCTTGACAACAGTGAGTAATATAGTATCTTTTCAACAACCATCATTTCCATTTGACATGCTAGTCTCAGCAAACCTGATCATGATCAAACCTACTTTTAGAAGAGAATCCTGGGGCACCTGGGTGGCTCAGTCGGTTAAGCGTCTGACTTTGGCTCAGGTCAGGATCTCAAGGTCCATGAATTCAAGCCCCGCGTCAGGCTCTGTGCTGACAGCTAGCTCAGAGCCTGGAGCCTGCTTCAGATTGTGTGTCTCCCTTTCTCTCTGACCCTCCCCTGCTTGCTCTCTGTCTCTCTTTCAAAATAAATACACATTTAAAAGATTATTTTTAAAAGAAATAAAAGAATCTTAATTCAAAAATAATATTTTTCTCAATGTCCTTTTCCACTTTCACATCTTAGTCACTTTTTTCTCTTAAGACAATCTGAAAATGTTAAGGGAAATATTTATCAAAACTTTTCATATTAAAGCACATTATATTGCTCAGAAACACTTTCTTTTAAAAATGAGTTTGGGGCACCTGGGTGGGTTAGTCGGTTAAACATCCCACTTCGGCTCAGGTCATGATCTCACAGTCTGTGGGTTCGAGCCCCATGTCGGGCTCTATGCTGACAGCTCAGAGCCTGGAGCCTGTTTTGGATTCTGTGTCTCCCTCTATCTGCCCCTCCCCTGCTCACACTCTGTCTCGCTCTCTCTCGAAAATAAATAAACAGTAAAATAAATAAATAAATAAATAAAAGTGAGTTAATTTTTGGTCCCAGTCAAACTAAAGGAATAGGGGATGGGAGGCATTGAGAAAAAAAAAAAAAAAAACCAAAAAACTCAGCTTTGTCCAGCTTCAACACCTGCCTTAGTTCAAGAGAGATCAGAAAAAAACCCTACCTGGGTGGCTCAGTCATTAAGCATCTGACCTCAGCTCACGTCATGATCTCACAGTTCATGAGTTCAAGTCCCACATCAGGTGAGCACAAGCCCTGCTTTAGATAAAACACAAGCCCCAAGTGAGCCCCGCTTCTCTCCCACTCCCTCTCTCTGCCCTTCACTCACAGGTACCCTTTCTTTGTCTCTGAAAGAAAAAGAAAAAAAGGAACAAAGAAAGAAAGAAAGAAAGAAGTGTGAACTACAGATATGTCCTTTTTAATGACTGTCCCACAAACTGGACAAAGGCAAAAATCACAAGCAGAGAAGCTACCAATTAGACATCTGATGGGTTTCTAGCCAGAAACACAACTCTTCACAGAGTATGAAAACCATTTGGCACAGTTCTTGGTCATTATAATCAACAAGATACAGTTTGTATTCAGGCATTTCCCCGGGTTTCAAAATAAAGTCGTTCTAAATAGAATCTGCCTTCCATCACCTTGAGAAATGCATGCGCCCTTCCCTTCTTATTTCCAACAAGAACAGTTCTATCTGAGACCACCCTGACCCCTCCTCCCCCCCAGGGACCTTTAAAGGCACGTCCATTTGGAAACTAGAGAATCGTGAACTGAAATTAAGCCACTTTGTTTTAGAGGCAGATGCTTTTCTGTGTTATGACTAACCATACACGCCATTTAGCCACTTTATATTGAGATTTCGGAGTTATTTCATCAGAAAACTCTGCCCTGTTGGAATGCTGTGCTGAGAAGAGACGTAAGACCATCTGCCTTCTCAAAGGTGCTGTGCTTAATTATCTTTGGACAACTGTTCTGTTTGCCTTGGGGGAGCAACTACTTTTTCTGCTTTGGAAAACTAAACAAGCTGCCGGTGACTTCTGTGATATGCACTCTCCACAAGAAAAGAAGGGAAGTGGCATTTGCTGGGCACATCCTCCGTTCCATGTGCCACTCACTAGCAGATGATCTTTGATGGCCTTCCAACAACCTTGAAATAGAACAGTAGCTGCATGGTTGAGGAACCTGATGCCTGAACAGGTGAAATATCAGGCCCACTGGTCCAGTGGCTTGTAATTAGGAAAGGTGGAATTAAAACCTAGTCCCACTGCGCTCCGAAAACTTGTCATTTGACACTTCCTGGGCATTGTCTCCTTAGGAGATATGAAACGAGAAACAATAATCTTCATCTTATGAGTTGAAATTTTTCTTCAAAGAGATCCAAAAGATTATCCAAATCTCAACTCCAACAGGAAGGAGTTCACTAAGGGAATAGGCAAGACTATTCTTCTTTCAGAAGCACACAGAGAATTCTGCTCAGAACTGCTTACAACACCTGGAGATTTTTAAGGCCACTTGTATCCCACCAGCATTTTTGCACGACGGTCTCTAGGTGGCGCAATGAGCGCACGATTCCATTTACTGAGGCTGGTCTGTTTCTGGCGGTCTGGGCATGCAAAGCTGAAAATCTCTGCTTGTCAAAGCCGTTGGAAATTTTCCACCATTAGAAATCATTACTAACTCATCTTTCCAATTTCTCAACTCTCTGATGCAAGAGAGTGGCCTAGAAGAAGTTTCAGGGAAGGACGAACGAACATTGAAAACTAAAAAAAAAAAAAAAAAACATGAAAAAATAAAGGAAACCACCACTCTCTTTCAGTCATTCTATGTTCCAGGTCTCTGCTTTTTCCTTTGAAAGGAGGCCACAGCAGACCTAAAGCCTTAAAATCACATCAAATTAATTTTCAGTGAAAAACTCCATTGGTTTCCCTAAAATATTTGAAGCAGAACACTCAGCAGACACTGGAAACCAAGATATACTCGAATACTGAACTGTGGAAGGAATTCACATCATGTTAACACAGAAGGAGCTACATTAAGAAAAGTCCCTCAGAGTTTGTCTCATGAAATAGCCTGATGATTTCACACAGGACCAGAGCATGAAAACCAAAAGGGGGATTTCTCATACCTCCCACCCCCATGACATATACCCTTCCTAGAGATCTGTAATAATCCTAAGAACCGGTAATAATCCAAGTCCGGTAAGTGTTCTTCCCCCAATCTGCCTCTCTCCTTTGTCTTTCACACATCTGGCCAGAAGGAGAAAGGACACTGTGCTTTCTAGGATCCAAATGCACCCTAACAAAAACCACTAGCCCCTAGGGCAGAGACAAAATGAGTCCCGGATGCCATCATGTAGAAAGAACTAGAGTTGTGCATTTCCTACATAGTCCAAATGTACTGGAAATCCAGGTAATAGCCGAGGAAGACAATGAAATGGAAGTAACTCAAGCAAACCCTACAGCCAGGCTCTCCATCAGGACAAGATGTCAGAATCAGCTGTGAGTGTTTTGAAATACATATGCCTTGATCTCTTCCCAGGCTGTTTTGATAAGATTTGAGGATAGGAGAGATTGGGTGATTTTCCAAAGTTTCCCTGGTGATTTGGATAGGCCTTGTTCAACATGCTAAGGTAAAATCCAGAAAGAACTGGGTGGGGAGATAAAACAGGAGCCCCATCCACATTCCCTCAGCCATATCCCTGATAAATAGGTGTTCTGACTCTTGATTCCTGCTCAGGTCATATCTCACGGTTTGTGGGTTTGAGCCCCGTGTCAGGCTCTGTGCTGACAGCGTGGAACCTGCTTGGGATTCTCTCTCTTCCTCTCTCTCTGCCCCTCCCCTGCTGGCACTCTCTCTCTCTCAAAAACTGAATAAGTAGACATCAAAAAATATGATTTATGATGATATAAAAACGATGTCACAGTACCTCTATAAAGTAAGTTGCAAAGCACAATATTATGTTTGACAAGTATACTTATTAGAAAAGATATATTAAGGTTATCACTATAAAAACATAACTTACCAGATTGTTTTTAGTTTAGGAAATATTAGAGAAGTTTAAAAAAATAGTCACCCTGATCCATTGGATTAAAGTGGAAATGACTCAGCATTTGTGGAAAGGACAGCCATTTGGTAACATCAACAACATTAAAAATATATTCCAGAGAAATGGCAGTCCCACAATTTATCCTAATAACTTGATCATAGATGTGTATAAATAATGGGTGGCAAAAACATTAATTGTAGACTTACTGGTAATTTCAAAACATTGAAATGCTCAGTAAAAGGAATGATTAAATAATCTGTAGTCCATTCAGATAATGAAAAACTCTTCAGTAATGAAAAACAGTATAAATAAACTCATGTGGAAATATTTTCAAAGACAATACCCATGAAAGGCAAGTTTTCCCAAATACCCTATAAACCATGATACTGATGTATAGAACATTAATATTTGTGTGTGTTTATGTGTGTGTGTGTGTGTGTGTGTGTGTGTGTGTGTTAAAGAGGAGTGTATTTGGAAAAAAACTGAGATGCCTGGTGATTTCTAATTCCTGAAGCCAACATCTCATTTTTTGCTGTTTACATTGGAGCCCGAATTTTACACCTGCAGAATTTGAGATTAATTAGCTCAAAGTCATGGGAGAAATGCAGTGATGATATGAAGGCAAGATAGGAGCCCAAGTCGAAACAAAAACAACAGATTATATTCAGGACAAGCCGTGTTCTGATGTGTAAACGGAAAAAAAGAAAATCTAGGAACCCACAGCAGGTGCCCATGGCAAGGCAAAACTTGTAGGAAAATATAAATCACAGAAACCTCATTGTGAATACACGTCCAGAGACTCCCAGCTTGATTTTGATACAAAACCCATGTTAATCCGATCACGAATCCAGTAAGAAGATCCACCACACCATTGCCACCACCCACTGTATTCGAATAGAACCCTAAGCATCTTGTGAAGCCAATTTAATGAAGTCTGGATGCATTCCGGGCTAACTACACTTAATCAGAACCGCATAAACAAACTCAGTGTTAGTCACACTTGTGCAAGTTATTCCGCTTCGCTGCGGCCAGAAGAGATTTTCCTGTGATCCTGTTTAAACCAGCTAAACATCTGGAAAGTATGGAAACTATTCTGTGAGGCGCAAGAGGACCACACGCTCGGAGGGGCCGTTGGTTGTGTGGCTGAGGTCAGACCCCTGATGTTGGAAGGAGAGCACTTACTGCAGACAGCTTACTTACAATGAAGCCAAGTTTTTTATAATCCCGGGTGTACATGGACTTGCGTTTCTCCATGCTGCCACTGCTGTTATTAGGTTCAGACTCAGCATCAAAAGCAATTCTTCGAAGTTCAAATATGATGTCCCTCTGAGCCTGAAGGCATTAGGGAGAGGGGAAAAAAAGGGCAGGGAAGAGCTGCTTTCATTGTGTGACATTTCATACACTCCCTCTTTCCCCCCAGGGTGTAAATGAATCACTGCTTTCAGGCAAAAGAAAAACAGATAAAAGACAACCAATGTCCTAAGTTGGGGCTCTGCATAGTTCCCTGCCACTCTGCCTGCTGGTCAGCCCTGGCAACCTTCCACGATCCTCCCCGTGGCCAAGTCAGTTGGAATACTGGGGTCAATCGCCTCGTGAAGTTCTAAATGGAGCCCCAAGCATGATGGAAGGCTTGGGCTCGGGGAAAGCCAAGTTCAAGAACCTGGGACTTCCACACTGTTCAAAACAAAGAGAGGCATGGAGGTTTATGAACAGCGTTCAAGTGACAAGAGATCCTGGCCTCCACTAAGAAGTGACTTCACAGAAACAAACCCTTAAAAATGGCTAAAAGGGTACTTTCTTGTTACATATATCTTATCACGATAAGAGAAAAATGTATGTTTTAAGTTAATATAAGGAAGCATTTCCAAACAGGGAGGGCCGTCCCACATTACGATGCATTGCCTTCCATCACTATACGTGGTAAGATGACAGTCTCATCTCTCTGGGAGGATTACACTTGGCCTTGCCAAAAGTCCGGGGCTTGTTGGACAGCCTCTCAAAGCCTCTCCATCATTCTTAATCGTGTGGCCTCGAGCCATGACGATGTGCCGCGGCCGTGACACACTTCACATGTGCAGTTCACATCTGCACTAGATCAGGCCCTCACGTGCCAATAATGAGTGTTTTCCTTTCCAAAGCTGCAGCGCTGTTGAAGTTGAAAATGTGCTACAGCAGGGCTCCCAGCTGTTCCCTCTCACTCTGTCCTCACGCAGTAACGTTCCCCCAAAGCCTTCTGTGTGGAGACATAACCTCTCACACACAACAGCCAGACACCAACGGCCAACCAAAACGCTGGCCCAGAAGTCAGGTGCTACCCGGGACCCCCCGCCCTCGGGACTGACGACTGGAGAATGGAAATCAATTCCTCGATCTGCAGAATCAGTATCACACAGAGCAACCAAATGGCTCTGGTTGTCCTGAAACGTGACCCCAGAGCCCTTACCATTGAAGGTATTGGGACCAAAAGCCAAGGTCCCTGGCCGGGTGACATCAGGCTTTCTCATCCAACACAGGAAGAATATGCATGTGTTTGATGTATAATGAAGTAATCCATTTGCTTTATTCTCTGATTCTAAATTTGCCTGAATTTTAAATGCATTCCCCCAGGTTCTAAGATGACGAGAAAACAATATCCTCACCTAAAAATTCCTGGTTTGGGAGGAGTCCCAGAAAAGATTTTTAATAATCACTTTCTCTCCCACATGTGCTTTGGCTTGTGTCTAATGAGCACTCACCTGGTCCTGGGGGTCCATCTTGGTCATCATCCTGTCTTCCAGGAGGTTAAAGGTGAGCACCTGCAGCACATACAGCTGGTGCGCCATTTCATTGTTGATGGCTCTCTGGGCTCGGATAACATTCTGCGGAGACGGTTCAGAAATAATTTTTTAAAAAAGAAAAGGAAGGAAGAAAGAAAGAGAGAAAAAGCAAACAACAATTAACCCCCATCACTGGGGGCCAGGTAGAGCCCCTGCAGTCTTCATTTGGAGGCACGGGGAATGTAGGCTGGTGGGAGGAACCGCCCTTCGGAAGAAAGGGGAGCCACTGTTTATGTTCCAGAGCCCCATAACATTCCTGTTGTTTGGGCCAGAAACCAGGAAATGACCTACTGTGTGCAGAAGGGAGAAGGAAGGCAGGCACTGGAAAGGCACTGGTCATTGCCACAGTATGAATCAAGAAGGTGTGCCTAAAATAAGAGTCTCCTGAGGAGGAAGAGCTGTGGATTTCTACAACAGAAGCGTCCCTTGCAGGCCAGGAGGGGAGTGAATGCTGCGTACATCTTATAAGCAATTTTGCCGGCATCTTACCCTACAATGGTCCCTGACATGTGATGCCACTTCTAAAAGGGGAAAAGTTTTAGGAGCAACACAAAAAAAAAGCAAAGTATCTATCAGGCCTGCAGTTAATTCACTGGGGAAACATCCAGAGACCAGCCCCAGCACCACCACAATGCAGTGAGGGAAGGCATGTGCCTAACTTTACTCACCTGCTAGCAATTAAATGAAAAACAAAATGACCCTTCCCCTTAGATACAGAGCCAAAATGGAACAAATACAAAAGGAATGGTGGGAGACTAGATACCCACCCCCCACACTGAGCAAGGTCAGAAAGGAGACTGAATGCTTGTGCCTAACATATGTCTTCTTTAGCAGAGACCATGGTTGTGCCTTAAAAATGCCAAACAACCAAACAATCGGTCATTGTGGTGAAATGATTGCCCAATCAGTGGTTTTGAATGTGATAGAGCCAACCACATCTTGCCATCTGAAAGAACTTTCTCTAGGTGCCCCCAAGCCCAGCATGCATTGGACTCCATGTCCTGGCTGTGAGCACCATGTCAAAATAGCCAATTAAAGAACAGAAGCAGAGGGGCACCTGGGTGGCTCAGTCCTACTTCAGCTCAGGTCATGATCTCGCAGTCCATTGAGTTTGAACCCCATGTCAGGCTCTGTGCTGACAGCCTGCTTCAGATTCTCTGTCTCCCTCTCTCTCTCTGCCCCTCCCCACTCAAGCTCTCTCTCTCAATCTCAAAATAGATAAACATTTTTTTAATTAAAAAAAAGAAGCGAGGCAAAGAGAAAAATGAAGAACAGAAAAAAGTCACTGCACAAAAATATTGGGGTTGTGTGGGTGGGAAGTTAGGCAATGCGAAGGACATAGAATGAAACCCCATACCCTTCCATTTTCAGAACCGAATGTTACTTCATACTATGTGCCTCATCCAAGGTGTATAGCCATCTGTTTTATTAGCAACTCTAAAGAATTTGTGCTCCAAGTTTTTGTCTGAGAATACCACCCTTGAACTTCCAGCCATCAAAGTCTCATAGAAGACTTCCCACTGAAGCAAAGTGATCTTTCCGACATGGCAGCTACAGCTACTTCCACCCATGCCAATTCTGGGCATTCTACCGCCCACTGCCACACCTGGGTAGCAACCATGGGCTGAGCCCTTAATTTAACATTTGTCATCCTCCATCCCTCCACGCTCTTCCTCTCACACAAACTCCTTCACTGAACTACATCTGATAGTGTGGCTACCACTTTCACTGAGAGCCAGGACAAAGACGAACCGTATCACAAATCCCTCTGCAACCTCTACCAGACCTTCTTGGACCAAGAACCTACTGGATGCTTGACAAACACCCATTTCATATGCCAGTTCCTGGGGGGAAAAGTGTGTCATCCCCAAAGAACTGGGGTACTTCTTTCATCAAACAATGAAAATTACATTCATATGTTTGTTCCTTTTCATCCTTGTCAGCTAGGAAATTTAAAATCAAACTTGATGAAAAATTGTAGTCATTGCCATTGGCTTTGGATTCTAGAATATGTATTGCATTTGCCCTCAAAAACGTTTTTTAATTTTTAGTAGACTCACTATATTGGAATGTGTGTGTGTGTGTGTGTGTGTGTGTGTGTGTGTGTAATTGTGAGCTTGTAGAACTCCTCTTTGATATCACAGAAACAGAAATCGCTTCTTTGGTAAGCAGAGAATCAATCACGTGTGTTTCTTTCAGCCTTTGGTTAAAGTCAAGTAGCAGATAAGGCCTCGGGAAATCATGCTATGTGATTTATTTCAAAGCATTCACAACATAACATGTAAGGGCTTCTTTTCCACGGACATTTCAGGTCATTTTTGCATTGCATTTAACAAGCAGATTCCACATATGTCTTTTCTGCTTGTATCTTGCAAAGGGGCCCAGGAAAATGATGGTCAAAATTACAGGACTTCTGTCAGGCTGAGGTTTCCAGCTAGCTTCCTCATTAAAAACGGTATAAGCTCACACCAGTGGATTTTTTTAAAGCCACGGAGCCTCTGATTTCTTAAATGTAAAGCTAGAGTGATGGTAATTGTAATAAACCTGTCCCACTGGGAAAGATTTCCACCCCTCCCTGCCAGAATGTCTTTCTAGAGCAGTTTCAGAGACTCCTCCTTCCCGTCATGGGAAGCCATTCCTGTGGGAAAGCCTTCTTTATTCCAGTTCCAAAAGCACACTTCTTCTTCCTTTCTACTTCCTACTGCTTCCTCACAGAAGCAAGTCACAGAACACACCATAAACAGAAGCCAAAAGAGGGAATAAATGAACATACCAGATCATTCCCGCCCAATGAAGTGGTCACACCACAAAGGTACTCACCGTTAAAATGATGGAACGAAGTTGCTTCTGAGCCAAAATATTCGCCATCTCCTGTTGGAGAAAAACAAACCCACGTAAAACCTCAGGTTAGAAAAATCCGTTTCAACATGGTTCCCAAGGGCTTTATCCTGGGTGTCCTTCCTAACTGTATATCAGCAGTATTTCTTAGGAAAGAATAGACTCCAACAGGCAGTGGCATTCAAATGACTTTTTGAATGTTCTGTTTTGATAACAAAGCTTTGTCCAAAAGCAGAATAAGGAAATCTGGCACCCACAAACTTATCCTTTTTCTTTAGGAATCTCCTCCTTCCAGGAAAATGTGAGTACTGAATTAAAAGCAAATGCTCCAAATGAGAGCCATGGCTCTCCATTCCAAAGGCCCATCAGTTTTTATTAGACTACATGTGGGCAGGGAGGTTACACTAGGAAACACACCTGCCATCAAGGAGATTCTCATAGTAGAGAACCATCATTTTAAGGGTCTAAGTCTTTTTAATCTGTGCAAAACCAAAGAGGGAGTGGTACGTACTCCAGGACTTGAAAACAGTCTATGCAAGTGAACTGAGCAGCGCTTAAAGGAAGGACAAATATCTGAGCAGGTACTAAGCTCTTGGAGCCCACACTCCGCAGCGCTAGGCCTCATTTCTACAAGTTGTGTTTTGGGCTTTGGTCTGCCTAGCTAGCACAGAAGATTTGCGGGTGACTTTATAAAAAGAAATGATTCACGGACACTTCTAAATATTGAGAAACAGTAAGAAGAAATTATAAAGTTGGGTGCAACCTTGGTACAAACATTCAAAAATAAAAATACTGCTCATATTCAGGAAGACACCTGCATGTTGTTTTGGGGGCTGGGATGGGCTGGATTTTAGAGCTGCTGCTCTTAACTGAGTAGAGAAGAAACTAAGCTATGATGCAAACACACAACCATGAATTCAGTCGAGGTTAAAATAAACTTGGAGGAAGCAAGGAGGACCCAGGACACGGGGAGGAAGCGCAAGAGGAACACACAGGCAGGCTGGGGTAGGAACAGAATGTGGGGACTTACAGTCAGAGGACAATCAAGGATGTCAACACTGCTCTCTACACCAACCTAGCGGCGCCATTGCCACCAGAGAAAGGAAAGCATGCAGGAAAGAAGAAGGGATGGGAATTCAGAGGACTCTGTTAGAGGTTACAATTGCATTAAACACCCCTGCTGACCCCCTGCGTAGCAGAGAAAAGTGCATAAATACTGTGAGGTGTTTCAAAACAACTTCCGATCTCTTAAAAATAAGAAAGCAAGGACAATGACACACACAGAAACAAGTAAAATGGCGGTCTGGAAGGAACCAGTCTTTCTGTGGAGCACAGAAGGCAGCGCTTGCTGCCTAATGCAAATAAGAAGGTCCTTTATTTTTCTTGGGCCAAATGAAAAACAAAGAATCCAAAAGACCCTACAGTTTTTTAAATTTATTTTCTTTTTGGGGCGCCTGGGTGGCTCAGTCGGTTAAGCGCCGGCTTCAGCTCAGGTCATGATCTCACATTTCATGGGTTCTAGCCCTGCGTCGGGCTCTGTGCTGACAGCTAGCTCAGAGCTTGGAGCCTGCTTTGGATTCTGTGTCTCCCCCTCTCTCTGACCCTCCCCTGCCCGCACTGTCTCTGTCTGTCTCTCAGAAATAAATAAAAGACATTTAAAAATTTTTTAAATTTTTAAAAATTTAATTTATTTTCTTTTATAAAAACGAAATTACAGCCTAACTGACACACACCAAAAACAGAAAATAATATTCTTTTTTAGCCTATTGATTGATGACATTTTAAATAAATTTAAAAGGACAATATATTTCTAATACCTACAGAAACTGTTATAATTATCTGCTGACATTATGTATCTTGCCTGTAAGACTATGGTCACCTTAAGGGCACCAAAACGGTCCTTTTCATCTCTGTATTCCAAGCCTAGAGCACTGTCTGGCAGAGAGTAGACAAAAAATGTTTGGTTGGAAATGAAAGAATATTTTCTACAACCCTCGTAAGGAACAGAAACATGGTCAGAGAGAAAAAAGAAAAATCCTTGTTCACATCATGGATTTGTTGTTATTGTTGTTTTTAATATTAGAAAACTGTTTGAGTAAACTTGAGAGTCCATAGATAGATAATATTTTATGCCGTTAAGATGATATAAAAGTACAGGTCTGTATAAATATGGACATAGGGGGCACCTGGGTGGCTCAGTCAGTTAAGCATCCAACTCTTGATTAAGGCTCAGGTCACAACCTTGCGGTCATGGGTTGTGAGATGGAGGTCCAGGCCGGGCTCCACACTGAGTATGGAACCCGCTTAGAATTCTCTCTCTCCTTCTCTCTGCCCCTCCCCAGCTTGTGCTCACCGCTCTCACTTTCTCTCTCTCTCTCTCAAAATAAATAAATAAACATTAAAAAAAATTTTAAATATGGGTATAGATACATTAACATGGAAAGATGTTCACAAAATCCTATTTCATTTTAAAAGCAGTTAAAAAAATAACCAGTGCATGTAGTATGAGTCCATCTAGTGAAAAAAAATCATGTATGTAGAAGAGGCTTGCTTAGAAGAAAGCAGGAAGAGAAGCCACACAAAACGTGAGTAGTTGTGAGGGTTCTCTTTTAGGGCATGCAATTAGAGGAGTCTTTCAGACTTCTTCCTTTGAATCTGTATTTTCTGATTTTCGCAACCAATCCTTTAACTTTTAAAAAAGTTTTTGTTTAAATAATAAATTACAAAAATCATAAATATTTGTAGAGAAATCTGGAAGGGACCTCACCAACATGTATGCCATGAAAATGTAACATGAATAATGGCCTGTAGTTATAAGAAAAAGGACCATATGCCCTCATCCCCAAGAGCCCCCTCCTCCACACAAGAGGTGCCCCTTCCTTTCACCTGTGCAGAGACAGGGAGAATCTCCCACATCCAGGAGACCCCTCTCCTGTGCCACCACCTTTCCCCCACACCCAGAGAGTCCCGGGGGGCCTTGGCAAAGCGGAAGGTCCACCCCAGCCTCTCTAAACTCAGCGCTCTCTCAGTAGGGCCCACTCAGTGAACACAAAACAAAAATATTGCTCCGGTCTGCCTGCCAAGTAAAAATATCTGACCATGGTGGTAGTTTTCTTCAGTAAAAGCAGGAAGACGGTTTCAAAATCCATCCAAATTCATTTGAAACATTTTGAAAAGGAAGGAAAACCATGATAATGGAGTCCTACCAATGTGTTTGCCCGAAAGTTGGGAGGAGAAGTTGAAATAAATAAAATTTTTTCACTGAAGTGGAATTTATCCAGTGTCCTAAGACTTTAAAAAACAAACAAACAAACAAAGCTGTTCCTGTAAATCCAAGAAATAAATGTTTAGGTTATGTTTTAATTTAGTTGGAGGGAGAAAATGGGCATGGTGTCTTTCAGGCTCCAGAGAGTTCTTCTCTCAGTAAACATGAGAGAATTCTGCGGGTGATGCTTCCTTGACAACGGGATGCTCTGCAGAGAAGAGCAAGGTCAAGGGTGGGATTCTAACTGTGACTCTGATCTGCTCAGCAATTGGATCAAATTCTTTACTCCCTTTGACTCTCAGTTTCCTCGTTTGTAAAAAGGCAATAATAAGGCTTTCAGCAGACATGAGAATTCAATGAAATAAGACACAAAGCATTGAACACTGATCCTAGCACATGGCAAACTCTCAAAATATTATCATTGATGGCAGGCTTTGTAAATTTTTCTGTTTACCCAAAATTCAGAACGTTTAATTTTTCACAAGAAAAGCCAATAACAATATATAATAGAACCGAAGTGATATCCCCAATTAGCATGATGTTCTGCTTCACAGGCTCCACTAGCCTTCAGAAAATAACATCAAACTTTTTTCACTATGTGCTTGAAAAATTTTTTTAGCACCAACTGTCTCTTGACCTCCTGAAAAATATTTTTTAAATTATGACAAACAAGAGTCCCTGACTCATCTTCAGTCCAACACAATTTATAAAGTCCAAGTTAATTTTCTATGTTGTCGCCATTTTTATTTCAAAGACTAAATTACTGTCTAGATTTTTGGCTGGATTACATACATCCAATCTCTCTTAGTGGGATTGTTTTCTTAAATTATGTAATGTTATTAGACTACCCTTCATGATTTATTATCATTATAGCAATATATTGCCAGTCCGTGTCATCTCGGTCTCATATTGCCTACTTTTCAAAAAATAAAATGTGATTCACAGAATCCAAACCTAAGGTTATATGGGTATTCCAATATATTTTCATTGGTGTCACTATTCTGGAGTCAGTGCAGATAGGTATCTGACTATTTCTCCATGGTCATTTGATACAAATTGAGAAGATTAACAGCACTGCTTGGTGTACCAGGAAGATGCAACGTGTATGCCTCTTACACATGGCAGATCTAGGAATCCAAGTGAAATCATAGCACTTGGGGTGGGCATGAGTTTTTGCTTCCCCAAATCCAACCTCTTCTTCCACAGGAAAAAGGAAAAGCCCATGAGTTGGACCAGATAGCAGGTTTCTTGACCCCGACTCCACACTCAGCTACCAGTGTGGCCAGGTGTCCTTGGTCTGGCGGAAGCCTTGAGATTTCCCAATGCCTATGTCAGGATTGCGCGTGTGAGAGCTGTCCCATGAGCTCAGTCATTGAGAGTTAGACATAAAAAGTGCAGTGCCACCTAGGATTTCACCTGCAAAGCTCCCCTGAAAAATACAGCCTGGAGCACAGGCTTAGGGAGGTCAGGAAACCCCTGGCTCAGGCCAACACCAAACCACATACAGGAAACAACAAAGTCACTCCATTCACTGTGCAAACAGAGCCCCCGCCTAGGAATGAGCAAACAATTCTAAATGAAAAACCAGAAACCATCACATTTAGTCACTGAGGTTTAAAATCCTTGGAAACAACAAAAAATAATATTAAAAAAATAAAATTCTTGACACGGTGTCCAGTAGCAGGCTAGCTTCTAAATTCTTCTAAGACAATTCAGTGGTGACTGTCACAGCGCTCCTGGTACACTTGCTCTTGGTTGAAACATCTCCCATTTCCATCCCATTTTTAAAGAAGTGAATTGTGACCAAGGTAACACAATTATGTCGATGGGAAAAACAGGAATGGATTTTGAGGTCCAAGCTACATTCCGAGACATGCAAAATTCCACTTCTTCCACAGCCCCCTCTCTAATGATCCTTTACTGCAGA
This sequence comes from Suricata suricatta, assembly GCF_006229205.1. Taxonomy (NCBI): domain Eukaryota; kingdom Metazoa; phylum Chordata; class Mammalia; order Carnivora; family Herpestidae; genus Suricata; species Suricata suricatta. The sequence continues at coordinate 39,859,376 of NC_043701.1, read as the reverse complement.
AGAACCAGAGACCTACAGACAAAGGACAGTATCAAAGGACAGATTTGACCTAGGTCCATTAAAGGGTCCCTTCCCTTGTTTGCGCACAGGAAGGGAAGTGGGTTGCTCAGCCCTCCTGCCACATGCACGCATGGACAACAGAGCTCCCCGGACATGGGAAGAGTTATCTCAACCAGTGGCAGCAATCTGCGTGTTCTCTCTCCTGTCCTTTGCATCTTAAACCTCCGTGGGCAAAGGAGGACACCTTGCAGGCAGCACAAAACACGTCCGGTGCCCTCGGAAGCCCTCAGTGACATGACAGAAGGTCTCAAGGCTTCTACCTCTGCTTCTACCACAGCAGCAGCAACACCTTCATCTTTTTATGTTTCCAGCTTCTACATTGGGCTTCATTTGATGAAAGGCCTCTGCCTCTGGAACATTCTGAGTGTTCTTCCTCAGACAAGGGCTTGTACTTCTCCACTTAGTTCCCACTGGATCTGTGAATGATCCCAGGCTGGCTGGCCAGGCTGCAGAGCAGCAGGGATGCCCGAGGGGCCCCCAGGAGGGGAAGGAAAAGGCACTCGCTGTCCCCGAAGTTGCCAGCCCTGGCTACGGTCTTAAGACAAAAGAAACCAACTTACCTGCCTTCTCTCATCAGGAGCCTTCAGGAAAAGTGCATTAATCACTGCAATGGTATAGGTTTGGATTTCTTGATCCGTCCTATAAAGACACAGAACAATAGAGAAAGTCAGAACAGGCTCCCTCTGAGTCAGACCATCATAAGGGTCATGATCTCCCCAAAAAAAGATGAGAGAGAAAGACATGGCCTAGAAAATGCAGTTGGTACTGAATGAGAATGTATTTCCATCATCATGAGGCAGGAAACATAGCAGGAGGGTGGGGGGGACAACATACTGATCCCTGGGGGTAGGGGGTCAGCAGCTCCCCCCTTCTCTAGTAGGCTTAAAACACAAACCCAGGGGCTGCATGTGTGTGTGTGTGTGTGTGTGTGTGTGTGTGTGTGTGATTTTCTGCCTGATGCATGAAGTATATCTGGGACCAGACTTGTGTATCCCTGCACTCCTGAACTCATTATAAAGGATACCACTTTTGTCTCCATGGCAATGATACCACATATTCTAAAAATCTATTTTCAAATAGAAACTTTGTAAGTCATAAAAACGGGCTTTTATTTTTTTTAATTTACAAATTTGCTTTTCACCAAAATGTGAAGTCAGAAATTCCAAATGAGGGGTGCCTGGGTGGCTCAGTTGGTTAAGCATCCAACTTCAGCTCAGGCTCAGGTCATGATCTTGTGGTTCATGGGTTCAAGCCCCACATCGGGTTCTGGGCTGACAGCTCAGAGCCTGGAGCCTGTGTCTCCCTCTCTCTCTCTGCCCCTCCCTGACTCGTGCTCTGTCTCTCTCTGTCTCAAAAAAATAAACAAAAAAATGTTTTTACATTTCCAAATGAAGCAAACATCTCATGGAACCTGCATGGTAAATAGTAAACAAGGACCCAAGGCATAAACAAAGAGCAGCCAGAGAACTACAGTTAGAGCTAATTTAAAAAGAAGAAAAGAGGAGAACACAGCCCTTGGAAAGATGAAATCTAAAGCCCAGTGCACTGAAGGCTGGTCATGTGGCCTTGCAAGAGTTCATGGGCTGTCCCCAAAACAGTGTCTCCTTATCTGTAACACTGGGTCAGAACCCACTTTTTAAAGGTGCTGCTTTTAGGATAAAATGAGTTCACTCAGCACACCACTTGCCAAATAAGAAACTCTCCGCTTTGGCAAAGTGTACCGTGGACACACAAGTATGCCCTCGAGATTTAGAGAAAAGACATAGGCTACAGAAATAATGCATTTCACATTCAGTGAAATGTGAAACTGCTATTATTTCTAGAGAGGTTTCGCACAAAATCATCATCTTAGAGCGTGTGCTCATTTTCCCTGAGGCTACAATCCGTAGCCTGTGTGACTTAAAATTTTACCTCCTGGTCACCATCCCTTATCCTAAATGAAGGAAGCATCTACTGCGCTTTGGTAGTTCACATTTGAAACACAACAGGTAACATTCTTGGCATGGGGAAAACTACTGAATATTCCCTCACAACCCCAGCCTGCATTCCCAACCCAAAAAGGCCGATCAGATTTCCTCTTGAGAGGAAAGAGACCAAAGGTGGTAGTAACTGGGGGCCAAGTCACTTTAGTGCCAACCAAAACACAAGAGAAAAGGCCTGTTGTGAGGACTCCAAGGTTTCTACCCTTGTCAAGGCTTAGCTACCTAAGTCATTCCTGGGTTCTATAGCGTATCCTAGTATCCTTTCAGCAAACCCCCTGTTTTGGGTGAGCTCCCTCATGGGGTTTGTTGCTGCCTGCAACTCCAAATAGTTGAATTTATGCATAAATTATAAATAAATAAAACCTATAATACAGTAGCATTATATAGTGGGGGCCTTCTCACAGGCAACCCTACTAACTACCTGAGAGTGGAGAGAAGGGAACCCGCAGGCTGTTCAGGGCCTCGTCTTGGAGCTCAGGCCTCTAGACATAAAACACGTACATTACAGAATACAAAACTGAAGGTCACTGTAATTACCTGGAGCCTAAGAAAGGAGCCTCCCTTTAAAAATTCCTAATTATCTATGAAAATACTCATCACAGAAAACACTATTTTTAATGACTAAGGAAAGATACTGTTGAGAACTTAAGAGAACAAAGTGTCCTATTAGGCCTTGTTAAAAGTTAAATTCTACTGATATCTACCACATTCATCAAAACTGATTGCCTACGAAGAGCCAGGTACTGGGGACAACCTTCCCCACCCCACCCCCACCCCCGCTCCGGCAAGTCACTATGCCATTTCAGTATGATGGGGGATGGGTCTGGCACATGGTGTGCTTACAAGCCAAATCAAGATTCCTTTTCTGCCTACTTAATCAAACCAGTCAACAATGTTTCCCAGGGCTTTATGGCGACTGTGTACCAGAATCATTTCCCCTCCCCGTGGTGGCAGGGGGGAGGGAAGGAAGAGAGGGGATTGGTGGAGAGGGTGTGGGCGGCGGCATGCTTACCCTTGAAGATGTGGGATAAGTTGGCCTATAGTGATCTCCTGAGCCACCTTCTGGTAGAGGTCATGGCTATTGAGCACCATTGACTCCAAAATGGCCAAGGACCGTTGCAGGATTGAGATGTCCATGCCCGACTTGTTGACAAAACTTGCTATCTGAAAATCCAAGGACACAATTGACTACTTGAGGGAAACAGAGCATAGAAGTCCAGAAGGGAAGAAACTACGGAAATCAGGAGCTCACTTAAGAAGTACCAGACACAGAGGATGAAAAGTATCTGGAATTATAGCAGAATAGTAAGGAACACATCAAGTCAGCGATGACTGCTCATACTACATATTACGAAGCACTATTTATATCTTATTTCTTTAATTCAATAATAAGCAACTTTAAAAAGGAAACAGCTTCAAAGAATTATTGTCTGGGTTTTCTGGGATTTTTCTTCTGGGTTTTAGCTTTCAGAGGCAGATGATTTCAACACATATATTGTGAGGACTCCTGTGTTTCCTTGAAACAGTAATTTCAACATATACTAATAGCCATTCCCTTCCATTCCCAGGCTACCCCTTCACCCACACAATTCATGATTTTTAGGTTCATATTATGACCCTGGTTACATTCTTAAGGGACTCACACAAATCACTCTTGTCAACACAATTCAACTGGCAACTTCATAGTCACTGGCTACTGGTTAATCAACAGTGAAACACTCTTTCCCCATTCTTCCAATTTCTTATGGTTAAAATACATTCCTCTCATCTCAAATTTAGCAAACAGGAGAACATTTAAATGAGCAGTGCTAGAAGTTAAAATAATAGCTTAAGCACTAAAACATATTCCCTAAGGAATGAATCACTGAGGCCTCAAACACAATAAATCACAATGTAAGAGGGAAGTAAAATAAGGGTTAGAATAATGGATCACAGTAACCCAAACACATGGGTACCATAAAGGTTTTATTTAAGAGGCCTCATTAAAAGTTATTACTGTCTGTTGACAACTCACACTAAAAGGCTGTTATTACATCAACATGATGACTGCTTTCTTAAAAGCTAAATAATTTGGTTCCACGACAAATTGACACTGTTTCCCCCCGTCGACACTAATTTCATCCTTTCTGCTGTCCCATCGACCCCTTCCCCTCATCCCCTCTCCATCCTTGCACAAGATAAAACACAAAGGCGCCCATGGCAACCGCAGTTAACTATCTCCACAGATTCCGCTAACGACTCTTTGGTGGAAGTAAGTGTAGTGAATACAGATACCAACACCCTCTCTGGCCCCAGATAACATCTGGGTCTCAGGGGTGGCAAGCAGATCACATGAAGAAGTACAGTATGGTAATATTATGATTTTATATTCCAGAAAGCTATTATTTTAGAGCATAAAGCACAGGAAAAGTATGAGAATTTTAAGATTCTCAAAAGACTGCTTCAGCTCCTTTCATGGCTAATAAACTTCTCCAATGTGTTTACTGTCCCTGGCAAGCCTTTGCCTTAATCCTCACAGTCTGCTCCACTCCGTCAAATCTACCAAGCTAAGGCCATCTTTTTCTGACAAAAATCCAATTACCCTCATCCTGAGCCCACGGTTTAATACTTCACTTAGACCCTGTCTAAACAGAATGTTGATTCCGTGACTTCTTCACCAACACCACTTTTCTGTGATCCCAGCATAATTCCTGGTACTTTGTTAAAAAAAAAAACAAAAACTGAAGAACTCACAAATAAATTTGTTGATAGTTGATAGTACTTCTGATTTTTCTCAGCACTAACTCTCTCCACCTTCCACGTTCCTTTTCTTCCCTCCACTTAGTAAGTTTGGATGTACCTTTAAGACTCCATGGAGAATCTTCCACCTGAGAGCCTATTGTCAACACCCCCCCCACCCCCCACCTTGTAGCCTCCACATTCTCTTCTCATTCAAGTACTTGTGTTTGTGTAAAAGGGGCTTACACTGTCCTAGGACCTGGAAATGGAGAAATGAGCAAAACCCACATGATTTTTTAATTTCAAGGACTTCATAGTCTAGCAAGGACAGAAAGATAAAAAGGCATTTATTATGAAGTATGTTAATTGCTTATTCTTGGCATCCAAAAGTATCACTCCACGTAGATATTCCAACAAAGCCTAAATTAAATGGTGCGAAAAACAATCTCATTGTCTTCTTAATCCTCCTTTCTCAATTATCACCTTTTCCCAAGTTTACATAATCACTAGTGATTTTTATCCCAGTCCCCTATTTTCTATCCCTATGAACACATTTTGTGATGTCTCCCCTTTGATATGCATTCAGTTGTACATGCACAACATTAATCCAGGGTCCAACTCATTCTTGGATTACTAAGACCACATCTTCACTTTCCTCAATGTTCAAGATTCCCCTCCAATACACATTTATCCTCTACTTCCATAAATATCCTTTCTCAAAGGATTTCCTTTCTCAAAATATCCAACCAGAACTCTCAATATTTTCTAATACGAAGTATACCTTTTTTTAAAGTTCTCTACAAATTCTTGACCATCATGCTCCCAGAGGGGCTTGCTCAAATGTAGGTAAAACACTTTGTGTTCTTTGCTCTAATTTGGGCATATTTGAATTCTACTATGTATTCTATTTGCCTTTGCCATTTCTATCAATTTCTCTCCCATAAAACTAGTACCTTACCTTCATCAAAATAATCTTTAAAATTAATCTTTTCTATACTTTACCTCTTTTGTGAGAGACAGAACCTATCATTTCAGCAATCCTAATGCAGCTTACAAAAGGAGCATTCTGTGTGACACACTTAACTGAGTCCTGCCTGGCAGAGAGCAAGCATGCAGATTGTTAGAAGTCTATGTACACTTCTGTGGTAACACTGGTGGCTTTTTTAAACTAACTGCTACCTTTTTGCCTTTATCTGTCAGTCATTCTAACCAGACATTTAAATGACCCAATCTCTCCATCTAATGAGTAGTAATAACCAAGGCATCGGAGCTGACTGAACGAACGTAAGGACTGTAGACAGGCTCCTTATCAGTTCGTCAAAATATAAGCGTGATTCTCTATGTCTGTTTTAAATAACTATAGATATATAGTTACAGAACAGTAAAGATTTTCTGGTTAAATTTTTAATTTCTCTTGCCCATCCCCAAGGAAACAATGATTTTCTTTGCCTCTAGATTACTTCCGGCTCCATTACTCTACTTTTGGCCGACACAGGTGAGCCAGCCCTAAGCCAGATCACAGCTGTGTGAAAGTAAGTCTGTGCTGTAAGAGAGAGGAGGTAAGAGAGTTAGCAATAATTATATATACTACCTCCACATGCTTGCATTCATTTTAAAATGTTACCTAAATCATATGGAGGAGTATTTGCGTTGCTTCTAAGAAGCTAAGCGGCATCACAGTGCGTGCATCAAAGATATAAACTACGAACATCAGATAAACACTTCTTAGAATAATTTAGGATGAGATCTTAAAATCCTTCCATGCTGTCAGAACTAAAAGGAACTACAGAGAGCATGCAGCTCTGTTGTTGTATTTTAAATTATCTGGACACAAGCCCGTAAATCTCTCAAGTCTTTTAAGAGGTAAAAATTACTGGTCTCTAAACTGAACTGCATGGATGTCTGTCCAGGCGCTGAAAACTCATAGGGTGAACCAGGTCCTCCTGCAGAGCTAAGGCCGTAAGAGCATTTGTAGGAAACACCCCTTCCAAGAAAAGGCGCTGATGTTATAGTTGGCTAGGGGAAAACCAAAGGGAAACACAGAAAGTTTTAGTTTTTTTGTTTTGGTTTACTTTGTTTCTTTTCCCTTTCTTTTTTCTCCATAACTTCCTACCCTCTCCCTAAGTAGCCAAGTCTTTAAAAATCAACATTACATTTTGTCATCAAGGGATTCCTTCCTTTCAAAATGTTTATGAAATGATGTTGTTTATTGTAGACAAAGTTTGTAAACTAGAATCTCTAACCACACATAAGAAAACCGATAGTAAAGAAGAAGACGGGCTGGCAGGGAGAAAACATTTCTCCAAAGTGGTATGAATTTGGCATTAATAGGAAGCCAAGTCTGGACCACAGAGATAAGCATCTCTTGTCAGAGCATTTCCTAGATGAGTTTTGTCAAGATAAAGCTCCATTTAAAAGACAGTTGCCTGCATACAGTTCCTGGATTGTCAAAGTGCTGAATTTGATCCAGCTAATGAATAAAAATAAAAAGTTAACCTTACAAAAACTATCAATTATAAAGTCATTTTCTGATGACTGTTTTTCAGATTCGCATAAGGGACTGAGATCTAAGTGGCAATGCAAAGGAAAAAGAATGGCAAAGAAAAAGATGAAATCCATTAAATGTACTGCCTTTTGAGAACATTTTTAATTTTTTATGTAAACTGCCAAGACTGCTAGTCTTTGCTTCCTTAGACTTTTTAATTTAATTTCAATGAATGAGAAACATATTCTTACGTAGTTAGAATATTAAATTATTGTCATTCTCTCTAACCACTTCTCAGATCATTTGACGAAAAGTTTTCTAATTCCTGTCCATTTGCAACTGAAATAGAGTTAAACACAGTGTCACTATACTCTTTCTTTTCTTCAAGTTCTAGTTTTTAAAAAATGCTTCCAAAACAGCTTTCATTCATTTATTTCACAGAAGGGTATTAAGGTCTTCCTCTGTGCCAGGCCCTGAGGATAAAGTCTTGCAGAAAGCTGTGGTTCCAGCCTCCTAAGACTCATAGTCTATTGGGAGCCAGTAAAAAAAAAAAACAAAGAATTCGCAGAAATGTGGTGTTTGCACAGGGGCATACACAAGATCCAAGGAGAATGGAGAGCAGCAGAAATCACTTAACTCCTTAGCAGTGAGGTTGAGGTGGGCTGAATAGAAGCGATACTGGTTCAACCAGTCTTCAGGAGCTGTTTTTCCCACCACTCGAAAGCACAGGTGCATGGCATAGGGGAAGAAGCCCTTAACCGTGGGACCAGTGACACTCCACTCCCTATGACATCACTTAACCTCCCCAAGCCACAGCATTCTCACCTTCTCCTGACCAGGAATAGCAATACGGCTTGTTCTGTTCTGGAAAGGATTGCTGTGAGACCAAAAGAGACGGATGAAAACACAATGCCACCTCAAGGAATTCACATTCAGGAGAGCACTGTTTTTAGAGCAAAAGAGGCTCTAACAACAGACAAGCAAGGCAATTTGAGCATAGGAGAGAAAGGCCTGCTGTAAATCCAGAATGAGTTAACATATTTGTTAAGTATGAAAAATCCACAAAACCCAGTATCTTCAGATTTGAACTTACTTCTCTAGAACTTTTATCCTAGACAGAGAGAATACAGCACTTTGTTCTTCGCATTCATAATTCACTGCTTACATTTCCTTGGCTTTCTCATCAACAATCATTACTTTTCTTTTTAGCAATTCGTACCCCTAAGACAGGCAAAAACAGTCTTCCTTTTCGAGTAGCTCCCATTAATCATCTCCTTTGGCTTTATGCCCTTACATAAGGAAAGATCATTCATAGGTCTGTCTAGAAGGCCCTGAGTTCCCAATCAGCTCTTACCTGAAATAAAATGCACCACCATATAAGCTTTTGATCTGTGGGACATCTGTTTCCAGCATCCTCATTTGACAAACTAGGGGCTCTCTTGTGCCCTTCAATCCAAGTCAGTATCTCCCTTGATACTGATTAACTTCAAAAGGAAAAGAACTAGCTTCACAGTGAGTGGACCCAGCAGATACCACCTCAACCACGTAAATAAGGTCAACATCACCATGAATAACCCATATCAACATCACGTACCCGATACAACGTGCTAAGTGAGACAGGCACAACATAACTTCTCTGGTGTTCTTGCTAAAAGTGTGTAACCTTAGTTTAAACATCAAATACCAAGCAAATCCAAAATGAGGGATGCTCTACAAAATAACTGACCGGTAGTCTTCAAAGCCATCTGTCATGAAAGACTAGGAAAAACTGAGGAATTGTCAGATCAGAAGACTCTAAGGAGACATGACAGCTAAGTGCAATGTGGCATCCTGGCTCAGGCCCTCGACCAGACAAAAGACATGAGTAGAAAAAATGGTTGAAATTGAATAATGGTAATAGTATTGCACAACTGTTAATTACCTAGTTTAGTAATTATACCATCACTATGCAAAATGTTAGCCCAGTAGAGGCTGCAAGAAAGGCATATGGGAACATTCTGTACTGTTTTTTGCAACTTTTCTTTAAGTCTACCATGATTTCAACATGGTTTAAAATAATAAGGTTTAAAAGATTCAGGTGACTCTTCTGGATTTTGCTTTAACTTTCCAGCTTTTGCACAGATTCTCTGAAATTCTTTATTTTATATAACCCTTCCCTGAAATCTATACTTATAAAGTAAATTTATGATTTCCAAACATCTCTGGACTCTCAAAACAACAGCAGGAAGAAAAATGTCAGTACCCTTATAAACCATTTCACAAATGGTTTGTGACAGGAAATAGAAGTTAACAAATTAATAAATAATACTAACCCATGACTTAATGCCACATTTAATAGTTAGAAAGTCAGGACTAGGTATTGTTTGTGGGAAGACTGGAAACTGAGCTCTGAGTTTGCTGATGAGTCTTTGCAAAACCCAGTTTCAGGCAATGGCGGAAGTTCTTCGGCCCTCTGTCCCCACACCAAGTCCTGTCCCATCTTGCCTGTCCCTTTATTACCCTCTTCCTAAAGAAAGAGGAACCAGTCCCAGACACATTTATTACATCACGATCACATGTAAGTGGGTTTGACTTAAGAAGCATGGGCCCAAGCGTGCCTCCTTCTCTTATATCCTTGCTTCAAACCCAGGTATGTAGGAAACCAATACACTGTTCCTCTTTCCCTTTCCCTGAATTCCTGATTAAGGGCAGATGGTTGAAGAAGGACAGAAGGAACTCTCCGTAAGTCTTGAGAACAGCTGAGTCCTTACAGGGACTCTGAAGGGACTGCTTCTGTAGCATAAACAACACAAGACCTTGGTTCCCCTTGACTGTGGGTTCTCACATACACACCCTTATGATCCTGGTGGGGAGACAATGTCATCTCTGCCTAGAAGTTAGGTGTCCAGAGCCCCCCCAATTCATAATATTTTCAACAACCACACCTATCTGTTAACACAAAGAACTATAAGAAACAACTATAAAATATCCTCAAAGCAGAGCAAAATATCTATGAAAGCAATTTAAGCCTTAGAAAAAAACAATGTGCATTACCTTCTTAATAAATGCCACTGAAAACGTATCCCAGGATACTATTCCATGGTCCATCAGCTCAACAAAGGCTGTCAGGGTGAAGGAGAGCATGTCTCCAAAGCTGGAAAACAGAGAGGATTAATGGAGATGGAGAGCCAAGCACAAGCACAGACACAGAGGTGAGAAAGCTTTAGAAAAGTGGATACAGCAGAATTATAAAAGATCATGGGGATAAGCAGGTAGGCCACAGGAAACTTCCTAAAAAATGTGAGTCCATGGCAAGCAGGCAGGTGGGTTTTACGGAATAAGCCTCAGGGGACAGACCCGGGCTCCCATGGACTCTCACGCTGGTAAGCTATGTCATCCTGGGCAGTGCACTAATCTCTCTGAGCCTCTGTCTTAGCTGAAAAACTGAATAGCGATACCTATTTAATCACAGGGCTGCCTGTAGTACACTTAATCACATGTGTAGTATATAAGCATTCAGTAAGTGGCAGCTTAAAGAAAAGCTTCTCAGCAAATGAAAGTTAGAGTAACCAAGAGAGGGCAATGTGCTTCTTTTATAATTCATGGGTATCTAATAATTAGATATAATGCTATTAAGAGTATTAGCACTTTGCACAGGATTCAAGTGGTCTATATATATGTGTGTGTGAATGTATACACACACAGATACAAATATGTATGTAAGTAAGCATATTCATTTCTGTATTACCCTGGACAGCATTTTATTAATAGGCTTTATAAAATAGCTGTGGAAATAAAGACTATTTGTGGACTATAGACTTGCTGTGATTTGGAAGGCTATTGGAAGGGTCTAATGTGTGGGTTAGAAATCAAAACAAAGATGAGACAAACAGTTCCACCCATGACTCTCATCAGACAATATACTGGTTTCTAATGCTTTCAAAACAACACTTAACAGACACTCAGAATCTTCTACAGAAACTCACCTCTACTGTAAATTATCATCATAGTAAATGTTAACTCTCGAGATAAGTACTACTTCAAGTACACTGAATTATGCCCATCAGGATTTCTACATACTATGCAACCTCACAGATTCATGTGCTTGACTTTTAAAAATAAAGTTGGGTTAGAATTTGAATTTGTAAACTCATATATACAATTACTACACTACAAAGTCTCATAGAATGTTTAAATTAAGTCTTCCCAACTATTGAGTTAATAGTATAGAAAACAGGCTCATGTTTCTTTTTTTTTTTTTAAGTTTATTTATTTATTTTGAGAGAGAGACAGAGAGAGCAAGCAGGAGAGAGGCAGAGAGAGAAAAAGAGAAAGAGAATCCCAAGCATGATCCACAATGCCAGCACAGAGCCCAATGAGGGGCTTGAACCCACAAACCGTGAGATCATGACCTGAGCTGAAACCAGGAGTTGGACACCTACCCAACTGAGCCACCTAGGCTCCCGAGGCTTGTGTTTTTTTTTTTAAATAGCTTCATAATTTCCCTTCTTCCCAGTACTCTCAGCCTAACCTCAGTAATGACCTTGGGAATTCTGCATCACTTCTGAAGCTGTGATGCAGGAAAGAAACCTACAGAAGAGGCAGCAGCTCTCAGGAAAAGACCATGATCCAAAGCTCCCAGAGATCAGAGGATGGGATCCAACAGATAAAAATAGGTAAAAATGATTACCCGTGTGGATTCTGGAGACAGATACATTCTCTGCCTCAGTTTCCTCATTTATTAAAAATGAGGCTCAGTCGGTTAAGCATCCAGCTTCGGCTCAGGTCATGATCTCACAGTTGGTGGGTTCGAGCCCCACATAAGACTGTGCTGACAACTCAGAACCTGGAGTCTGTCTTCAGATTCTGTGTCTCCGTCTCTCTCTGACCCTCCCCTGCTCATGCTGTCTCTCTCACTCTCTCAAAAATAAATAAAACATTTTTTTAAATGATGGTGATGAGGCACCTAGGTGGCTCAGTTTTAAAGTGTCCAACTCTTGATTTCAGCTCAGGTCATGATCACATGGTTCAATAGATCAAGCCCCATGTTGGGCTCTGCACTGAGCATGGAGCCTGTTTGAGATTCTCTCTCTCTCTCTCTCTCTCTCTCTCTCTTTCCTCTCTCCCCCTCATCCACTCTTCATTAAAAGAAATAACATTGGTGATGATGGCAATACATTACTCAGCATTTCTGGGGAAACAGAACAGGCTACCACACTTCAAGCTCTTCAAACAATGTGTGGTGTTTATATGTAACAACATGTGAGTATCCGCTATGATCATTACGCAAAAATGATCTAGAAAGATAAGCAAAGCCCATGATCTTCAAATGCTTGCCTTCAAGGATTCTCTGTCCTTGGAGCCAGAGTTGAGGAGGGATGGAACACAAAGAAAGCCAACCCATTAAGGTCAGATTCACAGACTGGCAATCCCAATCTTACAGGGGCCACCTAGGTGGCACACCCCAAAATAAATCCCAAATAAGAAAGCCCAAACTTACTTGAAGGACAGAACAAAAAGCAGAAGGATTAAAAACGGGTTAAAAAGAGAAGCAAGAAAGGCTAAACTAAAAAAAAAAAAAATCCAGAAGTGACTCATTCTATAGATAATGAATCACAATAAAATTGAGACATGAGATTGTGGGAAAATTAAAAAAAAAAAAAAGAATAGCAAATGGCATCAGAAAAATAAGAGAGCCAGGTATAAAAGCAATTAGTAAGATTTAGTAATAGAGTGTGTTGGCATTAGTATTACTGTGAAAACATTATTACATAATATTAGTAGTAAACAATATTAGCTAATGTATTATTTACTATATCATTAGCAGTAAACACTATTAGCTAATTATTTTCCTTCTTACTTACAAAAGAGGACAACAAACATATGATAACTAATAGTTGCCATTTGCTCATACCTGGCATGTTAAAAAAAAAAAACAAACACAACCACTAAAAGACCCCCATGTACACGACATTGGAGAATGGCATCCATGACGTCCACACAGGCAAAACACTGCCTCACTGTTGTCACTAGCAGTGACCAATGGGACAGGCAGTGACAAAGGAAAGCACACACTTTTGGAATCAAACTCTTCTTTATATTCCTTGGAGTTATTGGAGGCTCAAAAGAGAGATGATATTAGTCTTCCCTAACTGCCTTAGAAAAAAAAAATTGTATTTATGCTCTTTAATTATCTGAAGGCAAAATGACTCTGTTCCCCACTCAATGGGCCCATGATCCATGTGGCCTGAGTAACATCCAGAGATAGTCCCACTTCCTCAAATGCTCCAGAACCTGCTCACAGACTTCTCAGACAGGCTGCAAGGACTTGAGAGGAAAGACAGAGAGAGAGAGAGAAAGTGTGTATTATCTGTTGTTCAAATCTCCAATCTGCTTTTGGGGCCAGGACTTCAGTCTCCATGGTTGTTAAGAAGGTGGAGCACCATTTCTGTACCATTTCTGCCATAGGCCTCTATGTGCTTTGCAGTTTCCATTAGTGTGAACGGTTGGTAAGTGGGAGCAGCTCCTTTCATATCATACACCAAGGTGCTCATGGCATCTAATAACATTTTATATAAATGTTACACTATTTATATTCATGTTTTATAGAAATATTATCTAAAAACAATTTACACACATCATATTTTTAAACATATAGTCTATATATTTTATTAGACCATATACATTCTGTTATACTATCTGACAGAACATATATATTCTATTTAACATATATTCTATTTAGCATGTTTATTCTATATAACGTATATATTCTGTTATGCTATATATAACATGTAAAATGTTATTAAATATATTTACACATGTTATATATTACATTGTAAAAATATATAGACAGATGCAAATAAAATATATATAGTGCAGATACAACATAAATATAATTCATTATGACTGGTTGTTGGATAGCACACTAGGTTTCCATGAGAGAGAATTTTTTTTAATTCAACCTCAAACCCTCAGTCGCAAAGAGAAGATGGCCATCCTAAAATTTTATTACATTCCAAATCAAGGAACTCAATCACTTAATTTCAGATGACGCAGGTATGAAAGCCCTTACTGAACCCTGACATCGATGTTTAGAGTTCACTCCTAGAGGAGTGACTTATGCTCCAAAGAGAGAAGGCAGGAGCCAAAGCTCTGAAATCAATGCTGTATGCACAAGATCAAGGCTAAAAGGGTTACAAGTAGAAAGCAATCACATGGCATGTGCAGGAGCACTTTTATTTGTTTGGTTTATTTGTTTTTTATAAAGTGCTAAGCTAAAGATTTTGCAGTACTGACTGTCACAAATTAAGCCGACTGCAAACTTCACATGCTGGTCGAGAGCCATGTCACAGCCAACACACCATGTGTGCTGGAATGATTCAACTAAATGTTTCTCATCAACTCAGTAGAGACCGTCTCCCTTCCAAAAAAATTCAGCCAATCTTGAAGCATTTCAATTTAAGCTGCTAAATTTATAAAAGAACAGTGCTTCCAAATGTTTTGATTGGGTGCCAGGCAGAAGTGGAGAAAAGATACAAGTAAAATCCACTTTTAAAGTTATTGATAAGTCATACCCAATATATCCTTAATTCCCAATGTTAATGAATATAGTTCTCCCCAGCCCTTTGATTTCTCCAAATGTTTTTTTTTTGGTATGTGGTAAAAATCATATACATGAAAGATTGTAAATTTCTAAATCACCCTGCAGACATTCTCTTGGCCTTCAGACTCATAACATGAACATGCAAATGTTCTTTTCGTTCCTTTGTTAAAAAATTTAACTGTGGATCAATTCTGAACTCTATTCTATTTCTTGGATCTGTCTATCCCCTTATACCAAAATCACACTGTGTTAATAACTTTATAGTGAGTCTTGAAGTCAGTTAATGAAATCCTCCAACGTGGTTCATCTCTGTTGTGCTATCAAAATTTTTTGGCTATTCTAGATCCTGCACATTTCCTTTAAATTTTAAGATTGGTTTGCAATTTCTTTTTAAAAGATAATATTGCCCTGAACCTACAGATGAATTTGGGGAGAACTGCTATCCTAACAATATCGTGTCTTCCAAGAAATGGTATATTCTCTACTTATTTAGGCCTTTAATTTCTTTCAGTCATGTGTTTATTCTTCGGTGAACAGATACTACATGTCCCTTGTTAAATTTATTCCTAAACGTTTTATGATTTTTGCCACTTTTAAATAGAAATTCTAAAACTTTCATTTGACTGTCAATGCATACCTATCATCACTTTTATATACTGATGCTGAAACCTTGCTAAATCCAATTATGAGATCTAAGACTTTTTTTATAGATTTACAACTTTCTACACAGACAATCATGTCTTGCATGGTTTTTTCTTCCTTTATGATCATTGGGTCTTTTCTTTCTTGACTTATTGCTATAGCTAAAAACTCCAGTACAATGTTAACAGAAGTGCAAAAGGCAAACATATTTGCTTTATGCCCAATCATTAAGAGGGCAAAGGTTCGAAGGAATTCAGTTTTCCAACATTAGGTATGATGCATTTTGAGTTTTCTTTTTTTGTTGTTGTTGATGGTCACTATCAGGTTGAGGAAGTTCACTCTATTCCTAGATTGCTAAGAATTTTTATGAACGGATGCTGGATTTTATGAAGTGCTTTTGCTGTATCTATGAATTATTTTCTTTATCTATTAAGATAATTTTTCTCTTTAAGCTTTCTGCTTTGTTTTACTAAATGCTGAATCACAGTGACTGCTTTTCAAATGTTGGATGACTTCTGAGATAAACCTTCACTAGCCACAATGTATTATTCTTTACATATGTCATTTAATTATATTTATTAATATGTTGGCAGGGATGTATGCACCAGTGTTCATTAGATGGTCTCATTAGCTGTCCCATTTGGTATCTAAAGATTAAAATTTATTGGCATAAAGTTATTCATAACATTCCTTTATTTTCCTATTATTTGCAGTGTAATCTGTAGTGATATTTCTTCTTTTATTCCCAATATTGATATTTGGATTTTTCTCTTCTGTTTTCCTACTAGATATTTTCAAATAATCCATGCTAGCTTTAATTTTCTCAATTATTTATATGTTTTTTTATATCACTGATAGTTACTCCTTTTATTCCCTCCTCCCACTTAGGTAATTCACACTTATTTATTCTACATTTTTAAGGTAGAAACTTAGATCACTGATTTTTCTTAACTGCTCTTCTTTTCCAATATAAGCACTTACGACTATAATTCCCCTCTAAGCACTGCTTTAGCTTCATCCACAAATTTCATTTTGCTATATTGTATTTTATTATCATCCAGTTCAAAATACTTTGTAATTTCACCTGGGTATATTCCTTGACTCCTGGGTATTATTGAAGTGAGTCTTTTAATTTCCTAACATCTGAGGCTTTTCAGCAAATTTATTGTTACTGATTTCTAATACAATCTCTGTGTGCTCAAAGAATGTAATCTGTATAATTTCAATCATTTGAAAATTCTCGAGATGTTTTATGGCTTGGTATATGGTGTATTTGGTGAACATTGCATATACACTGAAAAGAATATGTATTCTGCTATTGTTGAATGTGATGCTCTCTAGACTGAGCCAATATCTTTTACAGTGTTGATTGAATCTTGTCTGCCCTTACTGATTTTGCTATTTTTCCTATCAATGAGAAGACAGTGTTAAAATCTCCGACTATTATTGTGGACTTGTCTATTTTTCTTTTAATTTTTGAGAGACAAAGAGAGACTGAGCGTCAGCTGGGGAGGGGCAGAAAGAGAGAGGGAGATAGAATCTGAAGCAGGCTCCAGGCTCTGAGCTGTCAGCACAGAGACCTATGCGAGGCTCGAAGCCACCAACTGTGACGTGAGATCATGACCTGAGCCAAAATCGGATGCTCAACTGACTTAGCTACCCAGGCACACCACAGATTTGTCTAGTTTTCCCTTTGTCACTTTTTCCTTTATGTATTTTGAAATCTTATATTAGGTACATAAACACTTAACACTTTTATGTCTTCCTAATGACCCAACCATTTTTATTATGAATTATCCTTCTTTATCTCTAACAAAATAATGTCCTGAATTATTATTTTGCCTACTATTAATAAAACAATTTACTTTTGTTATTATTTGCATTTACGCATATGCATTTTCCAACTTTTGAACTACATGCACCTTTGTATTTGTTTATAAGAGTTTGCATCTCTTATAAACATCATATAGCTGGGTTGTGCTTTTTCAAATTTATCTGAAATCTTTTAATTGTAGTGATTAGTCCCTTTAAGTTTAATTTAAATGCTGATGTGATTAGGTTTAGGGCAATCAATTTATCATTTGTTTTCTGTTTGTTTTGTTTTCTGTATCTCTTTCCTTACCTTCTTTTGCACAAATATTTTTTTATAGTCCATTTTAATTCCTCCATTAGATTTTGAGTTATACTTCTTTTAGCTTTGTATAGTCATATGCCTTTTAAAGAAATATGAGGGGCTCGTGGGAGGCTCAGTCAGTTAAGCTAGAGACTGGCTCAGGTCATGATCTCACAGTTTATGAGTTCCAGCCCGTGTTGGGCTCTGTGCTGACAGGTCAGAAACTGGAGCCTGCTTCAGATCCTGTCTTTTTTCTCTCTTTCTTTCTCTCTCAAAAATAAATAAATTTTTTTTTAAATTAAAGAAATATGAGAAATTTTAAAGACAAAAACTATATTTTACCTTTTCTAGTTGCCCACATATCTGTAATTTCCAGTGTTGCTCACTCCTTCCTGTAGAACCCAATTTCCATCTAATGCCACATCCCTTCAGGCTGGAGAACTTCCTCCACATTTCCGGTAGTGTGTGCCTGCTGATGAACTATCTTAGTTTTCCTTTATCTAAAAGTGTTTCTATTTTACCTTCCTTTTCAAAAGATAGTTTTATTAGATAAGAATTCTGGCTTGATAAGTTTTTGCTTATTTTCTGGAGGGTTTTCTTTGTTTTTGGTTTGATTTGGTTTCTGTTGTTGTTTTTGTTTTGTCTTGTTTTGTTTGTGCACTTCTAAAATGTTGCCCTCTGGCCTCCACTGTTCCTAATGAGAAATCAGCTTTCATTCTTATTTTTACTCTCTTAATGTAATAAGTTGTTTTTCTCTAGCTGCCTTCAAGGTATCCTTTTTGTCTTTAAATTTCAAAAGTTTGACTATGATGTTTCCAGGCATCATTTTCTTTCTATTTATTCCAGTTAGGATCACTGAGCTTCCTAGCTCTATAAATTTATGTTTTTTAACAAGTTTTGGAAACCATCATTATTTCCTCAAATATTTTTCTGGTCTCATTCTCTCTTTCCTCTCTTTCTGATATCACAATTAAATGTATTTTTAGACCAATTATTACCATTTCACAGGTCAGTTACTCACTATTCATTTCACCTGTTCTTCAGATTGGGTAATTTGTGCTGATTCATCTTCAAGATTATTGTCTCTTCTTCCATCTTCAACTCCCATACAGTGAATTTTTTGTTTTAAATTTTATACTTTTCAGTTTTATAATGTCCAATTGGTTATTTTTATGGTTTCCATTTCTCAGCTAAGCCTCCTCATCTGTGCACTAATTATACTAATACTTTCATCTTCTAATGTATTTATAAACATTGCTTTAAAAATCTCCATTAGCAGAGCACCTGGGTGGCTTGGTTGGTTAAGCATCAGACTTCAGCTCAGGTCATGATCTAGCAGCCTATGGGTTTGAGTCTCATGTTGGGCTTTGAGCCCCACGTCAGGCTCTGTGCTGACAGCTCATAGCCTGGAGCCTGCTTCAGATTCTGTGTCTCCCTCTCTCTCTCTGCTCCTCCCCCACTCACACTGTGTCTCTTTCTCTTTCTCTCTCTCACTCTCTCTAAAAAATAAATAATAAAAACATTTTTGAAAATCTCCATTAGCTAATTCCAACACCTGGGTCATCTCAGGGTCAGTTTCTACTATCTGCTTTATTTTTTTTTCTTAAGAATAGGTCATCTTTCTTGTTCTTCACATATTTGGTAATTTTCATTATATTCTGAATATTGGGAATAAAAGACTGTCAAGTCTCAAAATCCAGTTTTGTTCTTCTGAAGACTCTTTTGTTAAAGCAGAAGTAACCTAGCTAGAATCAAACTACAAATTCTGCCGTGGGCAGCAGTTTAAATCTCTTCTCAATTCTCTCCCTTCCCAGTAGCTGTTGGCACCAGGTCCTTTGGGGTTCTCACACGTGTACATTATGCCTCTGATTTGGGAAGATTTTACAGGTGGATCTGTGTAAACCTGTAGAAATGAGGTCTCCTACCCTCTGAGCTTCTCTTCTTTCACAGATTGCCCCTAAAAATCTAGCTGCTCTGCCAGCCCCCAAACGAGATCCTTGTAACCAAGACAGAGGCCTCCTGCCACCCGTGCTAACTGGATGAGTGGGGAACCTCAGGCAAAACCTACAAACACACGAATCTCATCTGAGGCCTATTATGTTCTTTCAAGGACTGGCCTCCCTCTTTCTGTCTACTTTGGGTGGCTATCCAGTTCCATCAAGTAGCTGCTTTTAGGTGGTTTGGTTACACTACTTTGTTCAGATTTAATCATTTTTTCTGTATTATGTCTAATTGAGATATTCTGCCATTACCAGAACGAGGGCCCTGAGCACTGATTTTATCTACATTTGATAGATGAAAACCATGGTTCATGTTTAATCCCACTTCCAGTATCCCTACATACCAAATGACTAAAACTACTGGCAGATCAACTTTAAGAAATTATTTTGGCTTCAGAGTCCCCAGTTTCCTCTACATTAGCAAGTTGTATAAGGTTGATAGAGAAAAACTTGGTTTGATCCCAACTTCACTACCTGATTTTAACTTCTGCATCAAGGATATAATTCTCATTATACTGATCTTGTGTGTCAGATACCTGTACTTAAAAGTAATAAGGGTAAACATTGAGATAGTGCCCAGAACATCTCCTGAAAGATGGCTCAGGCTGCATTACCATTAAGTATTTCTACTATATTAAATATATATCTCAAAATAACATTAAAAAATTGACCCTAAACTTTCACTAGTGCTTTCTACTTTATTAGAATTTAATAACTAAAGAGTATATACAGTATTTTCTATGTAGGAAGGTTTGGGGAAGATAAATGACTTGAGACCAGTATTAAACACTGAAGGGGATCAGAATTTTCTCCAAGGGCCTAAGAATGAAGGTGCACATTTTCAGATGCTGTTCATTCTTGCTTATCAAACTGAAATTATCCGCTTACCAACTTGGCAAAATGGAGGTTTGTTCTGCCCACTGTAGAGAGTTTGCTAGGCCCCATTTGGACTCACCTTGTTTAATGGATAAGAAAGGCACTGAGGAAGGAAAATTTTAAGAGAAGTTTTGAGATCTCCAGACACAATTAACATGGAATTCACTTGACAGATGATTGAGGACTTTCTGAGACTCAAAGTAAACAATCTTCATTCCATACTTCAATCCTGAATGTTTTTTAAAATGTGTTTCTTTTTCATACTGAGTCATTGAAGGAAATCAAAGACTTTTGACTTTGAACATCACATAGGCCACAAAAAAGGACGTTTTTGTTTAAAGTAGTACATAAAATTATGCCTAGCCTTGCTCTAGGAGAAGGATAGCAATTCTGATGTAATCATTTTGTGGCTACAAACATAAAATATCCTTTCTACCACAAAGCAAATAAAAAGGCAAATAAATTTCTGAAAAACCTGTTAATAAGAACATCAAACAAAGCAAAAACAAAATCACTTACTTAAAATATCTAGATGCATAGTTACACAATCAGTCAGAGGACAGGATTTAATTATGCACAGGAGAAGGAAGTGTTACATCATCTGTATTAATTGATCATAAATTCTTACCAAGGCTTCATGATCTTCTGCAATTTCTGGTATCGTCTGCAAAATTTGAAAACAAGCATGTAAGGAGCATGTTTGAATGCAATAATTTTTAAACAAACAATATATATCTCTTGAAGAAAGCTCAGGATTGGATATAGAGCAAATTTAACTGTCATGATGTATATGACTTTATTTATTTCTTTCAAAACATTATTCAAAGTACCAAATTGGTAATCTCTAATGATAAGAAACAACCAAAAAGCAGACATTAAACTACTGTAGCTGACTTACCACATTTACTTGAGTAAAGGAAATAAGAACACCCTATTTGGATCAGAATGGGTATACGTTCGATGAAAAAAAGTAGAGCCCAAAGGTTCTAGACCAGTTCTTTAGTTTATGCCCAACAATGAAAAGTAATTATCTTTCTTTGGGAAAATGCCCACTAACCCTATTTTCCCTCTTCTTCAGAAAAGATTGCCTCTTTGCAAAAAAGACATTGTAAGAGACTCCAACAGTCTTGGACAACAGATGGAACTATGTGATGGTAGCCTGCAAAAGAGTGTGCAACAGACAAATCTCGTCTGCTAGAAAGGACAGTCACACTTCTTAAAAACCGGGGTCAAGAAGATAAGGAAACAAGTGATGTTCATCCTATCAAACCACTTCCCATCCCTACAGTCTGCCAGATATCTCTGGCTCGAAGTATATTCTTCCCTGTTTGGAATACCCTTCCCCTCTAGCCAACCTGTCCAACTAGCTACGTTCTGTTCTGAATGCACCAGATTCTAGGCTCCTCCGGGAAGCCTCCCTGACCCCTGGTCTCTCCACACGACCAGACTGAAGGTGGTACCCACATCTGCACTCACTGAGAAACACCGGCTGCATGACTCAGGTAGGGCACCTCGCTATGCTTCCAGCTCGCAGAAGGCGAGGGTTCGGCACTGTGACTCTACTATAATGTCAGGCACGTGCAGAGCAGACACTTAGTAAGTAGTTGATGAGTGATTTGGCTCTTCACATGAAGTTAAGTTTCATTTTCTTCCACATAAGAAGTAACCACTTGAGAAACCTAACTGACCACAAGGAGATTAGATCTAGTCTCTGGTAAAACTGGGGGTCAGGAGTGGGGGTAAAAAGGTATACAGCCATCTTCTTCTTCCTCCTCCCATCCCTTTCCTTTATCTGCCGTTAAAATTGAATTAGCTTCCTTCCTCCCACCTTCTTCAAAATGCCACTGGGCAGAGTGAAAGTAGTAGGTGGTCACCGGCAGGCAGACCTAGGACACTACAGTCCACTAAAAGGAATTGAGCTCCTTGTAAAAATGAGTCTTGACAGGACTGAGGCAAGAAAAGATCTAGATAAGCCTGGAACACCTCGCTGTGCCAGAAACTAATGAATGCTCAAAAAATAATGGGAAGGACAGGACAGGTCAGAGGGACCGCCAAATCTGGGACAAACAGAGCACAAAATGAATAATAATAGTGACAGATTACAGCTTGCTGAATTAAACAGGACCGAATGAGCCCATGTTGTTTGAAAGAATCGTGTGCTGGTGTTGCTGCAGAACCAAACCTCTGGGGGAAAACAAACGAACCTGATTTACACTGTTTTCCATTTCCTATGGTATAACTACTCAAAACAAAAGCAAAAACAAACACAAAAACAAACAATTATTGTAGAGACGCCTGGCAGGAACTACCTTAAGGGCTTTAAGTCAAATAGAACATGAGTAACAAGAAAAAGAGACACGACGTGCCATCAATAGGTGGCAAGGATTAAACCACAAACATCTCTAATATTCCAGACAAAGGCATACAATATGGGTTTACAATAAGGAAACGATACAGGATAAACACGTAAAAAAAAAATTCTGTTCCAGTGGGAAATTGTGCAGTGTCCATTGTCAACTCTTCTGAGTTATAGATTCCTATCCTGTTGTCCCTAAGCTGTAGGTAACTCATGAATATATATATATACTTTGTCCTGTCTTGTAGTGCTCTAATGGACTTCTTCCTCGCAGGTGGAAATCCAGGTTTGTCTCCATTTGCAATTCATTTCAACAACCCTTTGCTCCATGTAAATTGGTGCCCTTTTGACTTTTGAGACTCTTAGAACATCTGCCTCATTCCCGCATATCAAATGAGTAAAATGTCTTAACATGTGTTCATTTTTATATTTGTATGAGAGCCATGCTTTTATCTTTTCCTAAAAAGCACCTTTAATGAATTACCTTTTAATAAACCCAAATTGAAGGATATTCTAAAAGCGGCTGATCTATAATCTCAAAAATTGCCAAAATCATGAGAGAAAGGAAACTACTAAGGAATAGTTCCATGCGGGGGGCACCTGGGTGGCTCAGTTGGTTAAGCACTGGACTTCAGCTTAGGTCATGATCTCATAGTTAGTGGGTTTGAGCCCCGTATCAGGCTCTGTGCTGACAGCTCAGAGCCTGGAGCCTGCTTCAGATTCTGTGTCTCCCTCTTTCTCCATCCCTCCTCCACTCACTCTGTCTCTCTCTACCTCTCAAAAATAAATAAACCTTTTTAAAAAAATTTATAAGGAATAGTTCCATAAGGAAAGAGATTAGGAAATAAGAGAACAATTGATGTAAGGCACTGCCTGGAGTCAGATCTCCGTATTAAAGGACACAACAGACACAAGCGGTTGAACTTGAACCTGCAACTCTTCCATTTAGTAGGGAACTCTTCAGTTAACTAAAGAAGGTGACCATTAACAGAAGTGGTCTAAGGCCAGAGGCCTCTATAAGCACAGGAAAGTCTAAGCCTGTAAATGCCACAGGGTCACAAAAAAAAAGACAAAAAAACAAACAAACAAGAAAACACACACTCCAGTGTCTAAGAATGATCAATCATGAATATCCAATGAGGCTTTAAGCTGCAGCCAATCAAATAGGTGTTTTCCTTCCTCCTCTTCTCTATAAAAGTCTTCCTCCTCCTCCCCACCCACAGGTGCAGTGGTCCTAACCACCTCCAGTTTGGCACTGAGGGCTTCCAACTGATGCATGCTCAAAAAAATTATTTTTAAGCTTCTTTATTTTTTTTAATGTTTTATTTTTTTTTTGAGAGAGAGAGAGAGAGACAGTGTGATCAGGGGAGGGTCAGAGAGAGAGGGAAATACAAAATCCAAAGCAAGTTCCAGGGTCTGAGCTGTCAGCACAGAGCCCAACACGAGGCTCGAACCCACGAACCATAAGATCATGACCTGAGCTGAAGTCAGACGCTTAACCGACTGAGCAACCCAGATGCCCCTCAAATAAATTCTTAAACATGTTAATTTGCTTCAGTTTATTTTTTAACAGAACTAGTTCAAAATAAATGTGCATGTGGGGTATGTACGTGTAGGGGTGTGTGTGCGTGTGATATATAAAGTTATCATTGCAACTTTTCAAAATAGCTTTCTGGCCCAGTGCCTGCACACTTTTTAGGTCTTTGTATGCGTTCCCCCTGCCATAGCAGACGCTGGCCTTGGATGGTTCTCCCTGACCAGTGTTTGTTCTCAGCCTCCTCACTTTTGATTCAGTTGAAGCCTAAACAGAAGGGTAACTTTTTGTTGTTGATGTCTTTTACTAACTGAGGTTCTCTCCTCTCTTTCCTTCTCTCTTTCTCAATGCCCAGGGGGCGCCTAGGTCACTCAGTCAGTTAAGCATCTGATTCTTGATTTCGGCTCCAGTCATAATGTCACAGTTGTGAGACTGAGCCCTGCATTGACCCCCGAGTCGGGCTCCGCATTGTGGGTGTGGAGCTTGCTTAAGATTCTCTCTCCTTCTCCCTCTCCTCCTCCCCAGCTCACTGTCTGTCTCTAAAACAATGTGTCTGTGCACTCTCTGTCTCCAAGACAATAAATTAATAATAATAATATTAAAAGAAACATGACCAGGAAGAAAAGGTTCTAGAAAAGCTGGTGTGTCAGAGTGGCCAGACACCTATCACCTGAGCTCAAGGTATGGCATTCTGTTTCCTAACAGAAGACAATCTCTTCTTTAAAACAGGCTGCATGACCCCTTCTCATTTCCATTTCCAGAGTGATGCTGGATGGCTAGTGTGCGCCAGCACACCTAGATGGCCCTGTTAGTCACTCTCTGGAGAATGTAGAGACCCCACCTCCCTCTCTATATTCCCATCAAGCAGAACGTGTAGAAGAATGTTGTTTGTTCAGCCTTTAAGGTCAGGGACTCCTGGGGGTGCCCAACTCCGAGTGTCTCCTTTGTAATGAAGGGAGTCCAGATGGCAGGTCTAGGTCCCTTTGGAACATGGCCGTGCCCACAGGGAAAGGCTGCGGACAGCTGTTAGGCTATGCTGCTGTGCTGTCAAAACTCGCAGCACACAGATCCCAGTAGCAGATGCTTTGTCCAGTTGGCTGCTTCTGACTGCCTTGTGTGTAAGTTCCCCCCAATAAGCCTGTGCCTCGATCACTGTCTCCGGGTCCTTTCTTTGACCTCACTGGACCTTCACCCTCCCCTGACTTAGAGTCTGCTAGTCTACAGCTGCACAATTGGACAAGGACCTAGAGACAAAGCTTAGAGCAGTCAGAAGAGGGAAGATCCAGTTTAAGGAACTTTCTGCCATACAAAGGCTGATAAAGCACAAGAGGAGGGACCCCTTTGATTGTGATGTAAATTTCTGGCAGGGCCTCAGAATGGGCTGTTCCAGTTGGAACTCCCTGAGCTCTGGGGAGCGCAGGCTCCAAGAAATCAGGCAGAAAGGGTCTGGGGAGACCGGGCAGCCTTCACAGCTGGGGCCCACAGACCACACAGAGCAGTTTCTTTTTGGTCCAGGGAGCTGCTGGCTCCTCCCTGTGGCCTCTGTCCAAGGTGAAGTGCAGGACACGCACTCTGTGACCTGTGCTTAGCAGTTAGTCAGTGAGCCGCTGACAATCTGGCCTGGCTTGGATCTTCCAGGGCAGCCGAGGTTTATAAGGGACACCAAATTCTTAGAAACAAGAGTGTATGTTAGCGCTGATAACTATGTCCATGGAGGTTAATAGAGGTACTTTCAAAAAACAAAGTCACCTTTTGTGTGAGGATGAAATATCAAAAAACGTCACACATAGTCCAAACTGTCATATCCATCTTTGTTTTTTCTCCCCACACACGTCATCCCATGTGCCTAACCCAGTGTCAGAAGTATTCAGCACTCCAATAATACACATGCTGCCAAGTGAAAAAAACCTGTAAGTCCATTGTCAACTGGGGGTGGTAAACATCATCAGAGCCAAGACGTCATTCAGGTGCTTAATTCAAGTCATACATCGATTTTCACACCTCCTAAGGAATGGCTACAGCTCTTAACTCTGGCCAGGAGAAAACGATTTGAATAATGAAAGCTTCATATGAAACCACCTGTGTGTTAATGAATAAAGACAACAAATCTCTTATAAACACAAATACACATAGCTATACATACAACTGTGTCATATATATGACAGATGGGGAAGGGAACTAATAATTTATGTAATTTACATTGTTTATTTTTACGACAACTACTTAACGGCTTTACATATCTGTAAAATAACTATGGGACTCTTTCCACTGTTCCTAATCCTGCCAAATTTTAGAGGAATGACTTAAACCAAAAAAAAAAAAAAAAAAAAAAAAAAAAAAA
>NC_043701.1:39750515-39832587 GCF_006229205.1 Suricata suricatta | reverse complement strand
GGGCTGTCCTTACTTTAAAACTGTTTTAAAATGTGCGTATTCTCCAAATCAGGAATCGTATTCCAACAAAACAATTTCAATACTCACAAAGATTTTACTAGACGAAAAGCTAATTAGAGAATGTTCACAATCATAAAAAAAACCTGAAAGCAATATTAATGTCCAACATTAGTGGGATGGTTGACTGTACTGTGCACATCTTTCAAATTATTAAATTGCATATCAACTGCACTTAAAGTTTTTTAAGTGAAATAATATACAAATGGCAAAAATAATAAAGGAAATAATATCAACGACACAGCAATACTAGTAGGCACAAAAAGCAGGCTACAAAGGTATGAGCATTATAATTCTACTTTTGTAATAAAGCCTGGGCACATGTGTATGTATCTAAAAGAAAATACAAAAAAGGTATACACTACAATGTTAAAAAGGTCTCTTTAAAGGCAGATTACAAATGATTCTTATTTTCCTCCATTTGCTTACTGTTTTTATTTTTTAAACTATACATATGATATATAACATACGATATATATCATATATTTTATATATATACATATTTTTTACTAAGGAGAAAAAACTAATTCAAAAAACTGTCTTGAGTTCTTTATAATTACATAAATTTAACTTTTTTACTCTCTTGACTTTTCTGCCCAGGGTGGTGCTACAGCTTACTCATATTCCAACGGCGTAATTTTCCTGTCACATGGCCAAGTGGGAAGGAAACTATAAGAATCCTGCCCTTTCATTCTTGGAACTGTTCCCCCTGTTCTTCTGGCTGTTTAACGCTGGAAGGACACAGGACAAACTGTCCCACTGTCTGTGTGCATAGCAGCATAGACAAAGAACACGGTGTTTTATTGAAAGCCAAAGAAAAGCAGTGTTATTCATTACATTAGATTTGGAGTTGCAGGTATGATTTTTTTTCTTTCTAATAAAATAAAATAGATCATATCTGAGAGAACTTTTTTTATTGAGATGTCATTGGCATACAATATAATGTTAGTTTCAGGTGTATAACACAGTGATTCCACATTTGTATACACTGTGAAATGATCACCACCGTAAGTCTAATTACTGTCTGTCCCATACAAAGCAAATATAATACTATCACCTATGTTCCCCAGGGTGCACATTACATCATTGTGACTCATTTGTCTTATACTTGAAAGTTGTTACTTCTTGATCTCGTTCACCCACTTGGCCTACCCTCCAACCCTCCTCCTCTCTAGCATCCACCAATCTGTCCTCTGTAACTCTAAGTCTGGGTTTGGTTTTGTCTTTTAGATTCTACATGGAAGTGAAATCACATAGTATCTGTCTTTCTCAGACTTATTTCACTTGGTATAACACCCTCTAGGCCCAACATGTTGTCACAAGTGGCTCAGTAGTATTCCATACATCTCCTATCTTCCTTGTCCATTCTTCCATCAGTGATCAGCGGACTCTTAGGGTGCTTCCATATCTCGGCAATTGTAAATAATGCTGCAATAAACATAGGAATGTGTGTATCTTTTCAAATTTCCACTTTCTTCAGATAGATATCTAGTAGTTCAATTACTGGATCATATGGTAGTTTTATTTTTAATGTTTTGAGGAACCTCCACGCTGTTTCCCAGAGTGACTGTGCCAATTTACATTCCCACCAACCGTACACAAGGGTTCACTTTTCTCCACATGCTCTCCAACACTTGTTATTTCTTGTCATTTCGATAACAGTCATTCTGACAGGTGTAAGTTGACATCTCATTATGTTTTTGATTTGCATTTCCCTGATGGTGAGTGATGTTAAGCATCTTTCATGTACCTGTTTGCCATCTGTATGTATAGTCTGGAAAAATGTCTATTCAGATCTTCTGCCCATTTGTTAAGTGGGTTGCTTGCTGTTTTTGAGTTGTATGAGTTCTTTATATCTTTCATGTACTAATCCCTTGAAAAATCTTTTAATACTCATTTTTTAGCAAACATTGTCCATTCCTAAAATTTCCTTCCCTGACACCATTTCCTTGCTCAGGCAGAGCCGACACGTTTCCTTACAACTTCATTTGCTTCCACACCTATGTCTCAACCTTAAACTGGGAATGAAATTTCAAAATTCCACAAGGATGGAAAAATTCAATTCAAGTATTAATCACTGTGCTCTGCCAAACTGACACTCCCCATTGCTCCTTTGTTGCTAATTTTGCCCAGTAGCCCCTCCTGGTACCAACGGGAGAGACCTTTAAAAGCTCAGCCTTGAGTAGTGACAAGCAGGTGAGTAATCTTTGAATCTCATTATAGCTCAAAGTAAGGAGAAAAATTCCAGCTACATTTCTTCAGTGTTTCCTAAAAATTTCCACAGGTCCTGCTTCAGAAAACCTCTGCCTTCCCCAGCTGGAAATCTGCCCAGAAATCATGACCAAATGCCTTGCAAATTGCAGGATCCATTTAATTTGCACAGTTTCTATTCCAAAAGTTCCCTGTTAATTAATGAAGGTCTTGCTAGAAGTTTAATTGAGAAGCCACGTTTCCTTACAAGAAAAAGGTCTTTTCTTTTCTTTTTAATCTGAACAAAAGACCTGAAAAATAGCTGTGAAACAAATGAGCAGCTTCTTAAGATGAGTCAGGGGCCCCAGCAGAAGGAAGTTGGAGATGGCCTGGCTCTAGTGCCTCCTCCCTCCATCCCCCAAAGTAGCAGGGCTTTGAACTTATGTAAGATGGTGAGGAGGATGCCAAAGGTGATCCAGAGACACATCATTCCTTCCCATAACATAGTGCAATGGGAAAGTGTAAGAGATCAGTGCAAACCAGAACTCACCCAAGATCTGGCCTTGAATCATTTGCGTGTCTGAAACCTGGCTGTATGGAACAAATCAACATGACTTCTGGATTATAAATAATTAAAATACAAATATGCTTTTTTAAAACAGGAGTTCAATTGCTGTAGTTCACATAAAGCACATTCAGTGTCAATGTTCTCTCAGGTTATACATGTGCAATGTGGAGATACAATTCAGACGTGCCATCCTCAATCCTCAATCTGAGGATTAGTGGTTCTTTTGGAACCCCCAAAGGTCAAGATGAGTTAGAGAGTAAGGCAATGACACAGACAATAAGTGATAATGTAGACAAGACAAATACATAGCATCGGTTTTTACTCTTTTCCTTTTCAAGCAGAAAGGCCGGTGTCCTTTTGATGAGTGTTACGGGCTAAATTGTGTTCCCTCAGAATTCATTTGTTGATTCCCTGATGCCCAGTACCTCAGAGTAGGGCAGTATTTAGAGACAGAGCCTTTAAAGAGGTGATTAAGTTAAATGAGGCCATGAGGGTGTGTCACAATCCAATCTGATGGAATGCGATCCAGCTCACACTCTGCTGCTCATTAGCACAAAAAAAATATAAGCAAAGGAAATTTGGACATAAAGAGAGACCCTAGGAATAAGCACACACAGAGGAAAGACCATATGAGGGCACAGTGGGGAGGCAGCCATCTGCAAGTCAAGGAGACCTCAGAAGAAACCAACGCTGCCAACACCTTGATCTTGGACTTCCAGCCCCCCTAACTAAGAGACAATAAGTTTCTGTTGTTTAAGCTACCCAGTCTGTGATATTTTGCTGTGGTAGCACTAGCAAACAAATATAATGAGAAACTAAAACAGTGATGCTTCTAGCATGCATTTTTCCTCATTGTCAAAATATATAACAGCCACCCTTGGAGGTCTCAGAGCTCTGCTGCAGCCCTCAGGGTGCAAATCACATGGACCCCTGCTTTCAGTGTATTAAACTGTAATTGTAATTATGATTGCAATTTCTGCAAAATTTGGAAGCATTAACACAATAGCATTCTGAATATTCAAGAGCTTAAGCCTATAGAGACCTAGGTCTGTGGCAGAACCGCCCAGTAATAGCAGGTGATCTTATAACTGGCTCTAGTACACTGCTTTTGATACATCAATGGCTGGGACTTCAGTAGTAAATGTGAAGCCATTTTGACATTGTCACTTAACATAATGCAAATGTGGCTGAGGCTTAACCCCCCCAGAGCTCACTGTCCCACCAGAAGCAGTGATGGGCATGAACCAGGACTTTCCATGAGCGGCAACCACGTGAAGTCATTGGCAGTCCCCAGACATTAGCACCAAGGAATGAGGGATCTGACATACTCCATACTAGACCTCAGCCTGGAGCTTCCAACACAAACAAAAAAACCCTTTCTTCTTTTCCTTGGTCAAGTCTTCTGGACCCATAAACTTATTCAACTTCCCTTGAACTGTTTCAAACTCCAACTCCAATTAATAGTAGGCATGCTGGGATGCTGGTAACACCCAGAATCTGAGTTTCCCTGCCCGGCTGCAAGTTGATGTTCCCTCCAATTTTAATGAGCAGAGCTTTAGTCCTCATTAAAAAAATAAATAATACCTGTCTACAATCGACCCTTTCCAGATCACCCAAGTCTGTTTGACAATTAAAAAGAATCTTTCACTAGTGCAAGTTGCAGAGGCTAAATAATGCCATATGTAGGAGGAGATGGAAAGAAGGGTGAAAGGAAGGAAGGAAGGAAGGAAGGGAGGGAGGCAGGAAAGGAAAAGGGGAGGAAGGAAGGGAGGAAGGGAAGAAGGAAGGAAGAAAGAAAGAGAGGGAGGAAGGAAAAAAGAGGGGGAGAGGGGAGGGGAGGGGAAGGGAGGGAGGAAAGGAGCGGGAGAGAGGGCCAAGATGAGTCTCCAACACGCATAGTTATCCATTCACTCTTTGAACCACCAAGTACTGAAGAGCAATCTAAATGACCCAGGCTTAAACCTCAATTCCCAGTGACATGCACTCCTTCCCAATAAATATTTATCCCAACTCTGCCCATCATTAATTTAGCATATGTAATTAACTGCCTTGGCATTTTCACATGCTGTAACTTATATGCTGTAATAGTCTATGCCAGTAGCACCTGGCCATATGGGAATGAGCAGCTACCTGTGGACCCTACCCTGGCATTCAGTGGTGAGGGGAGTTATCTGTCCACACGTGTAACAGCCAGCCCCCATCTGGCTCCTTATGCTCCCCAATCACACCACAGAGTTAAAGCCTTCCCTGAGAAGGTGAGCTCCCCAAGAAGAAATGCCCATCCATTTATGATCATGATGGAACTCAAACTCCTTCAAGGTCCATTCACTGACACCCCCTCTGTCAGGTCCCATGAGCTAGAACTGGTCGAACCTCTAGACTCCCAATGCTCACAAGGAATTACACCTCAGTTGAGTTCTGCCTCCATAATTTTTTAATGGCTTGGCTCACAACTTTTTAATTCCCCCAAATTCCACTCTTTATACACAGAATTTGGTAAATATTTATAGCATTTATAATCTTAAATAATTAAGGACATGCATTTCATCATTCAAATGACAATGTTTTAAAAAATTATTCAGGGATGGTATTTTAACCTAGTTTAAGACTTTGAAACAGAGTTGTTGTGGGTTTTTTTTTTTTTTTTTTGGTCAATTTCTGGTCTTTAAAACTAGAAATTACAAGTACGAGGAAAGTAACAAATCCCCAGGACGTGGGAAAGAATAGGACAGACTAGAAGTCTGGGTAAAAGATGCTTACTCAGTGCCGCTTTCGACCATCTGCGTGAGGAGAGAGATGCCATCCAGATTTATAAACTCCTGGGCAAACGTGACATCCCGGGAGAGGCTGGCTAAGTCCTTCAGAGCTTCCAGCTTGGCATCCATACTTGATGACTGGATTCGTTCATGGAGCTGCTGGGCGTTTTGAGCCTCATCGAGGACAAAAATAAATGGGAAGAGTGTTCACAGAGGAAACCACAATAGACAAAAAAAAAAAGAAAAAAGAAAAAACTACCGTTCATTGAGAAAGAAAGATAGCAGGGCCCAAAAGCACAAGACCATATGTCTACTCTATACCAAGGGCAGTTTTCCAACCAGCATGAATCCACCTTCAAGCAACGTCTGTTAATTTCATGATGCCAACCAAATGCCTTCTTGACAGAGCCCCCATTTCCATCTCTTGGAAAAGTCAGAGCACCAGAAACAGTAAAACCCCCAAAAGGGAAAAGGAATGGCAGCAAGGAGGGAAAAATGGGAAAATGTTTACTTTGTGGGTAAAATTATTATCTACAAATGGCAAAAAGATATTTGCTTGGCTAAGCTATTAACGCAAATTTATATAGCACGTTCACGTGTTCATTCAGTATTCTGAGCAGTTACTGTCTACACAGAGTGTTCAAATGCCTCACTAGATATTCTTTCATTAGGGATAATCTTTCCCAGTTACTGAAGATCTTCTAGCACAACACAATGGTGCTTATAAATTTTACTTTTCAACAAGATGCATTTCACATGCACTGGCTAATTACTGCACAAATATAAAATGAAATAATTAGGAAACACAATGAACAGCTTTGCCTAAAATTAGATGGTTTTTTTAAGGCATCTGCCCTTGGCTACTATATGCAGGACAGGAAGGAATGGAAATATATTGGAGGAGCTGAACTTCTGGATAATAACTTGCAGCTTATATTTCTCATTCTTCCAGAAAAGATTTTCATGTCTACTTTTCCGTTGGGGCATACAGTAACAAAAATAAAATATTAAATTTTTCTGCCTATATTTTTGCTTAATGGAAATAACTCAGCATCTGTGGTAGTGATTATTGAACCCAGCACTGCAATGGGTGAAGCCACGTGTCATCCTCATATTCTCCTTCTCGGGCACTTGCTTTCTCCTTTGAAACTTGTTATATTTCAGAGAAAGGGGAAGATGAGGTATTTGTCCCCAAAATAATGTATCTTCTGAATAGCAATTCATTAGAGCTATCAGAGGAGCCCTGTGTGGACTGTAACAGGGTTAAGATTGCAGAGTGGAGTAAGGGAATCCACACAGGTACTTAAACCCCAATAGACTGCACAGTCAAGGTCCCCTCCCTCCCTGTCCAAGTCCCCCTTCACTCACACCTGAAAGTAGCCCCAGGGAGAGAAGGGGACCCAGTAGGGAAACCAAAGCCAACGCTTCAGATGCCAAGGCAGGAATGGAGCCCATGTCCCCACCACTTGGCCAGAGATACAGAGTGGTCTCCCACTGTAGTTGTAACCAAAACCTGGAACTTGGCATCAGAAATTTTAAAAAAGATAAAAAGGAGGAGGAGAAGATAAGAAAGGTGGAGAAGAATGAAAATTCTCTCCACTCATTCACAGTTCCCTGGATATCTGATAAGTCACCCGAACCTAAATCCCATGTTTTTAGGAGGGAGAATAAAGAGTTGAGCAAGAGTCAACTCTTTGATATACTTTTTCATAAATTTTTCAAGTGGACAGCATTAACATATATTTAACCCAAGCAGATCACTTTGAATTCCTTGAAAAGTACATTTTTCTCCAAGAAGGATGTCTGCATTTACTGTATAGCTTATGATAATAAGGAGTACTCAAAAATTATTTCATTGTCAGTATTAATGCTAACGGTGTCTGGTGCTGCTAATACTAGTAATAAGAACATCTAAGTTCCCTATGGCTTCTATGAGCCACTATTCTAAGTACTCTCATGAAGGAATTCATTTAATCTACACAATAATCCTACCATGTGGCTGTCCTCATCATGTTCATTGTACACAGGAAACTGAAGTGCAGAGAAGTTACATAACTTGCCCAAGGTCACACAGTTGCTCATTACCTAAAGCAAGAGTGTGTGCATGTGCGTGCATGCATAAGTGTGTACATGTAGGTGTGTGTGCATTTTGTCTGGCTGTAGAGGAAGTTCAGCTGAGGTCAAGAAAGAATCAAACATTTGTATGCTATAACACCATTTGCTCATTTCTTAATGGTACACTAACACTTCCTAGCAAATTTGATGGAGATGGTTGTATTTTTTAACATTTTGTTTGTGTGCATAAAAAGTGAAAGAGCATATGCTGACCAATATTTTTCAGTTAAACACAAAATAATCAAAAACAATCTTCTGACAGCAAGTGAAGTTTACAGATCCAAAGTATCTTGTTTAGAGAGTAATGCCCAGTTCTAAACCCTGTGGCTACAGCCAAATCATAAAATCCTTGTTTTAAAATGAGAATGCAGATTCCTGGACTTCGTTTCTAGGTATCGTAATTCAGCTTCTCTGTAAAGGCCCAAACAACAGCATTTTTAAAGTTCCACCAGTGATTCGAGTTTGGAAGCCTCCGCTCTTTAGAATACAGACACCAGTATCCTGTAGGTGGACTCCATCTTCTGACACTGCCTCCTGCCCTGGCTTTCACGTCTCACCCTCCACTTGTTGGACGTTATAGTCACCACCAGAAAAGCACGAGCTGTCGGGAAGCAGAAAACTTTACCCTGACGAACACCTAACCTTCTTTCAAGGAGTGGCTTATGTTGTGGAAATTTTGTTGATGCACCCATGGCAATAAAAAAGAGAACTGACTTCTTCTTTGGCTTAAAGGAGATCTAGATGTGAAAACTGAGACTGTGTAATTCTGAGACTTAACAAAGGGCAAGGTGGACTCTTTTTGCCCAGCCAGCAAATGAGTAATTGTAACAGGATAAACAGAAACTACAAAACCCAAATGAAACCACCATCTCGAAAGGTCAAATTAACATTAATTCATGCTGACTGAGATAAGGTCGATGCTAAGTCAGACAAAAATGTCTTGGCTCAGTATGTGGCCAATGAAAAATGAGTATGAATTATAATTTCCAGTAAGTGGAAAAGAAGGCACCAGAAGACAGTTTGGCCAACTCCCGTGATACACTCTGTGGAGCTTATCACTGTGTTTAGGTTCAAGATGTTATTGGGTAAAATGTTGAAGAGTTTTTAAGCCTCTCTAATGTAATTTTCAACCAGAAGAATGTGTGGTAGTTACAAGTACCCACAATTTAAGTTTAGCCAGATGCTTTTCCCAATTTTTAAATTTATTTTTAGCCTACCACATGGCTTTGGTAGAAACTGAAAATAAGAGTTAGACACAGTTTTCATGACATACGCAGAGTGAAAATAGTAACACTTGGTGTATTTTGTGCAGATTATTTTTTAGGAAAGCAATAAAATGCACTGTGAAATAATACAGTTTAAATATGCTAATGTTACTATGCAAAGACTCTGCAAGCAAGTGAGAGATGAACATAAGCGACACAGGCGGCTCCAGTAGTCTAAAGAGTCTGCAACGTTTTGTTTAGCTTTTATCTGGAAGACTTTTTAAAAGTGTTTCATCTAGAATCAGCTGTCAATGAAACAATCTTAGTGGCAAGTATTTCTCAACTATATTATTATGAGTTCTCATAACAACTGACCAAAACTTGAAAAACACTGAAAACTCTCTCTTTTATACACCCTGACTTTAAAGAGAGGTAATAGACTTTCTTTGGTTTTGTTTGCTTTGTCCGTACACTGAATTCGCTCAGATGGTATTAAGTAGACATGTGAGCAAGTGGGTAAAACCAATCAGCACAGCTGAGTTATCCCACCTGTGGTACGAGAATTGTCAACATAACCACAAAACTCAAACCTTAAAGTCAATTTACTTGCAGTTAACCTGAAATAAAAGCTTCCTGCTCTAATGGGAAATATAAGGAAAGGCATTCTTACTAATCCAGAATCTGCATGTGACGACCTGCCAGACACCTTCTGTTTTGCACTAAAGTTACACTAAAAATTAATATCCCAGAGGTGGCTGGGTGGCTCAGTTGGTTAAGTGTCCGACTTCAGCTCAGGTCGTGATCTCATGGTTCGTGAGTTCCAGCCGTGTCTGGCTGTGTGCTGACAGCCTGGAGCCTGCTTTGAATTCTGTGTCTCCCTCTCTCTCTGTCCCTTGCCCACTCACACTCTGTCCCTGTCTCAAAAATAAATACATTTTTAAAAATTTAAAAATAAATAAAGCTAATATCCCATAATTACATATAGCAGAACTGTTTACTGGAAAGCTACAAAGATCAACTTACTGGAGATGTGGTTAATCGAAGGATAGTGCCATTTTTTATTTCATTGCGGTTCTGGAAAAGAAAAATAAAATCTTTGTAAATCTTCAAATTTTAGAAGCTTGGTAAAGAAGATAGCAAAGGCAAAAATAATCTATTAATGACACTATAGAACAAGAATTCTTATGGTTCAGTTTATTGTCATTTTACTCTCGTGATTCCTGAGTTATTTTTAATTATTTCTACAAAGAACCTTAAACTGGGTCTCAGGTGCATAAACTTTGTAACAGGTCATAGACAGCATTCAGCACAGAAGTGAATATACATCCAAAGAAGAGGAATATGAGGCCCAAGAATGGCAAACCAAAAATAGCAATTTTGAAAGGTTATTTAGAAAATATGACTTACAAATTCCACTAGAATTAAAACACCCAACTGTACAAAAACTTATACATGAATGCACATAAAAACATTATTTATAAGAGCCAAAAGTTGGAAACAACTGAAATGTCCATCAATTGATGAACAAAATGTGGTATACCCACTTGACAGATTATTAGTAGGCAATACAAAGAAAAGAAATGCTGATACATGCTACACCATGAAAGAACCTTGAAAACATTACATTAAGTGAAAGAATCATGACACAAAGGCCACAGGTGTTGCGTTATATGAAGTGTCCAGAGCAGGGAAATCCACGGAGGCAGAAAGCAGTCTGGTGGTTTCCAGATGCCCTCAGAGGGGGCGGGTAGGGGAGGTGTGGGAGGGGCCATGAATGCTAATGGTGGCAAGGTTTCTTTTCCCGATGATGCAAGTGTTCTGAAATTGATTGTGGTGATGCTTTCGCAAATTTAGGAATATATTAAAAACCACGAAAACGAACACTTTGAATAGAGGATGTGAGGGAATACGAATTCTATCTCAATAAAGCTACTTTCTTAAGGGTATGTTAAGGAGCTTGGTCTCATAACATTGGCCAGCTCCAACTGCACGTCACCTTAAAGTGACGAACAAGCAGCGTACATAAGCAGAGCCCAAATCCTTCTTTCTCCACTCGGCGAGTATGTTGGAGGTGAGTGTCCTAAAGCTGTCACTTAGCATCACCGGCGTTGGAAGTACAATTTCACTGGCAGTTTTATTTCCTGCCACCAGAGTCCGCACCGTTCTCAGTTTTCAGGAGGTGACCTTACGGGAGTTGCACATCCACAGGCCCTGCGCTGGAGCTCAGAGGCCAGGAGGTTAAGAAAGCGCCATGAGGACCATTCTCCCGCAGCAGTTCAGAGCAGCCACAGGTGGGAATGCGTCCAGCAGGCACACTGAGGTGGGGAGGTTTCTCAGGATAGGATGCCAAAAACACACAGAACACTCTCTCCCTCAGCCAATTCTGACTACTTATTGGAAAATGAATTTTCTAAAACAACTACCTAAAAGGAAGCAGGCTTTGGGCCTATACCATCTCACAGAGAAAACCTAATCCGAACATTTTATACCAAGGGCGGGATGGCCTGAAAGCCCAACTCTGTCAACTCCAGCCCAATGTAGAGCGTCCCCAGGTGGACACCCCGGGCTGCTTCTGGAGAAAGCAAGCTTCTCATTACTGGAAGTGTCGGCCGTGGTCTGAATGACCACCTGGTTAGCAGGAAAGGTGAAATTAATTTCTGTCATTTAAAAAATCTTTCAACCCTAAAAATTCTCTGACTCTCTGCAAATGAAGAGGAAGACAGCGGACACTTAGAGAGCATTAGGAAGCCGAAAACATAGCATACCTCTTTCCTGCCCAGGGTCTACATGAATTGAGAAATAAGAGAGTCAGAAGATGAAAATCTAAAATGTCCCTTTTATTACTTTTTATGAACAAGGCTCAGGGTGAGAATCAAGGGACAGCTAACTGGACCCTCGTAGTACCTGCTGAGGTCAGACCTAAGACAGTTTCCTCCCCACCACTGTATTCTTCCCACATAACCAGTCAAGAAGAAAAAGCGGCCCTGTGAACACAAGGAGGCCGGGAGGACTTAAGATAATAGTTCCTCATGGAAATTTGGAGCAAGGGTGAGGGATTCCTAATAACAATAAACATTTATTGAAAGGCACCACGCTGAGGTATTTTGAGGTTTTGCTGTCATACTTATTGAACCATCATAATAATTTTTTTAAAGATTTTTTAAGACTAATGGGACTCAAACTCAGAACCCGAGATTAAGAATCTCATGCTCTACTGACTAAGCCAGCTCTCTGCCCATTTAAATTTTTTTTCAACATTTATTTTTGAGAGATGGAGAGATGGAGAGAGAGCATAAGTGGGGCAGGGGAAGAGAGAGAGTGAGATCCAAAGCAGGATCCAGGCTCTGGGTGGTCAGCACAGAACCCAATGTGGGGCTTGGACTCATGAACCACGAGATCATGATCCAAGCTGAAGTCAGACGCTTAACTGACTGAGCCACCTAGGCCCCTTTCTCTGCCCATTTTAAAGATAAGAAACCAAAGCTGATGAGAAGCTAAGTTACTTGACAAAAATGAGGGAGAAGGGAAGGTGAAAAGCCATCCTGGAGGGAGGGAGAAATCTGATCCCAGAGGCTGTGCTCTATCTCTCTGGAAAAAGACCAAGATCTTGCATTCATCCTCAGAGATTTAGCCTCATCAGCTGGTCAACGTACATGAGAGCAAGGAAACAAGCACGGTATTAGCAAATGGCCTCCAGGTTATAGGTGTTCCCTGTGGGGCCCACAGTACAGGGCCCTGGGTGGGGGTATCACTGGGGTAAAAGCAAGCAGCTGGCCCCCAGATTGAGTCCTGCAATGTTGACTCCTGACTTTTTGGGATGTAAGTATGAGTTCTTTGAAGAAAGAGTCTTGAGCACCGTGTGCTTAAACCAAAAACAGCATTAAAACCACTGACAGGCTGAGCTGGGTTCAAATTCCCCAACTACCTCACCCCAGCTGTGTGTGCTCGGTGCAGGACCTTAATCACTCCGATGTAAGTCTTCTCTTCCCTGATGCAGGGAGAACGAGCCACTGCATGGGGAAGGGTAGGAACAAGAGGCGATGTATGCGCTGAGCTTGGCCTAGAAGTGACTCAAAAATGAGCGGGACTGGGAGGCCTGGGTGGTTCAGTCAGTTGAGCATCTGGCTTTGGCTCAGGTCATGATCTCACGGTTTGGTGGGTTCGAGCCCCGAATCAGGCTCTGTGCTGACAGCTAGCTCGGAGCCTGGAGCCTGGAGCCTGCTTCAGATTCTGTGTCTCCCTCTTTCTGTGACCCTCCCCTGATCGCACTCTCTTTCTCTGTCTCTCAAAAATAAATAAAAAGCATTAAAGTTTTTTTTTTTTTAAATGAGCGGGACTGCCACCATTCACTAAAGACTGGCCCGCATCTTTCTGCCCATGTCTTCCTGGCTTTTCCTTTCCTCTGAAAAATGTGTCTCTAAACAGTGTTTTGCATTTTGGAATAAAAGAAGGTAAGGAGAAGAACTAGTAAATTTGCATTAAAAATGTAAAGGTCCTGGAGAGCCTAAAGGTCCTGTGGCTCAGTTGGTTATGCACCCACCTGTCGATTTTGGCTCAGGTCACGATCTCACAGTTCATGAATTCAAGCCCCATGTCGGGCTCTGCACTGACAGTGAGAAGCCTGCTTGGGATTCTCCTCTCTCTCTCTCTCTCTCTCTCTCTCTCTCTCTCTGCCCCTCCTCTGGTTACACTCTCACTCAAAATAAATAAACATTAAAAAAGATTTTTTTTAAATGTTAAGGTCCTGCCAAGAAGGTAGCTGAGACTCAAAAAGAAAGGCACAGTGCAGACAGACCTGTGCTTCAGAGGTTGTGTTCTATCAGGAAAATCAACTGATGACACCTCTTCAGTCACAGGATGATGCCACTTTCCACTCTCCAAAGACTGTAAAGTTGGTCAGCAAAGGAAAAGGCTTGTGCTTGCTGTGATTCTATAAATTTCATCCAAGCAATGGAGAGCATCACTTAAGAGTGGGGTCTCCTTGGGGCACCTGGGTGGCTCAGTTGGTTAAGCATCTGACTTCAGCTCAGGTCATGATCTCACGGTTTGTAGGTTCGAGCCCCACACTGGACTCTTTGCTGAGAGCTAGCTCAGAGCCTGGAGCCTGTCTTTGGACTCTGTGTCTCCCTTTCTCTCTGACCCTCCCCAGCTCATGCTGTCTCTTTCTCTAAAAAATAAAATAAAAACACTAAAAAAAAATTTAAGCATCTGACTTCAGCTCAGGACTTAATCTCACAGTCAGTGAGTTCAAGACCAGCATCAGACTCTGTGCTGACAGGCTCAGAGCCTGGGGCCTGCTTCAGATTCTGTCTCCCTTTCTCTCTGCCCTGCTCATATTCTATTCTCTCTGTCTCTCAAAAATGAATAAATGTTAAAAAAAACAGTTTATAAAACCAAGTGGGGTCTCCATACAGGACAGTCTGGATCTGATCCACGTTTCACTTCTTACCTGGGGCAAGTGGTACAAGCGAGACAGGTGTCCTTTGTGCTAGCATCTTCATGTGTACAATGCGGGTAGTCTTGTCTCCTAAGGTTGTCCTGAGGATTCACTGATACAGCCCATTTAAACTGCCTGGAACGGTGTCTGCCATATTGCAAACACTCAAAAAAATAAAGTTGGCTGTTTATTATTAGGGGAAAAAAAGCAGCCATCTAAAGAGGACTTTGCTACATATCTTTATTTGTTTCTGGCTAGTTTCTCTCTATAATCTGATCGAGTGGGACCTAAGTGATCTGATCGAAGTGATCCCAAGTCTAAGGCCCTAAATTTCGTAGCACATATCCACCAGAATAACAAATAGTAGCAAATGTATGCTTCTATCAAGAGGCCGACATGGCTAAGGGGTTTTGCCACACAGTGTACTTCACATCAAAGGCTGGGAACCTGGCACTCACTGTTTATCATTTTTGGGCCTCTATGTCTGTTTTGGAGAGACATTTCTTGATGCAATCCTCCAAGCATTCAATAAGTGCCTGGGGGGAGGGGGAAGGCAGGGGAGGGGAGGGCTGTGCGTGCACACGTGTGTCTACTGGCTGTCTCCCTCCACCCTCCTGTCACTTCCATGAGAATAAGTGGTGTGTCACTACTGTATCACTCTTTCTAAAACAGTGAATTCTTATGGCCTGGCACATGAGTAGTGCTCAATAAATATTTGTTGAATAAATGTCTAAACCTACTATGTGCCTGGCCAAAGAAGAGACACTGGGGTCAGATACAAAGATGAACAAGATTTAACCCCTGTCTTCAGGAAAGTCAGTAAAATCAAAGTTTGAGCTGTTTTATCTGTACCTCTAGAGTGGGTGACTAGCATTGTATTAGTGGAGGTGAGGTTCAAAAAGGTCTTTTAATCTATAAATAAGGGTTTCCCAGAAGAGAAGAAACAGCACCTCTCAAAAGATACGTCATCCTCATGGAACAGAGAACAGACCTGTGTTAAGAACCTAGGATGCACAGAGGCACCTGGGTGGCTCAGTCGACTAAGCATCTGACTTTGGCTTAGCTCCTGATCACACATTTTGTGAGTCCGAGACCCGCATCAGGCTCTGAGATGATAGCTTTGGATTCTGATAGCCTGCTTTCATTCTGTGGCTCCCTCATTTTCTGCCCTTCCCCTCACTCTCAAAAATAAACACTGAAAAAAAAAAGAGCTGAGGATACACAAAGAGTGTGAAGATATGACACTTATAAGGTAGACTGGCCTTTAGCCATTTAAAGAGGGAGGGGCATACATGAGGTAAAATTCCAGCTCTGATGTGCATTTGGTTAATGGGTCCTGTCTCTAAAGGAGCCAGTTTGACAGTATGGTAGCCATATTTGTGCTTAATGCTTCTAGTCCACAAGTAAAGAAGAGAATCACAAGGCTCATGTTATGGGAACAAAAGTGGTATGTCTTCCTTCATTAGAAAGAATGAATTTCCTTATAGGAATTTCCAAAGACTCATAAACTCTTCAGTGGAAAACATCAACTGTTTTCATCCAAAGATTCTTTGAATCCCTCAACTGGAAAATCTCTGCTGTTAACGCCAATCCTGGACTGCTTTACCATGATCCATACATGCTTTGAAAGATCCGCCTAAATCAAACTTCCAACTCTCAGGCAATTCTAGTATTACCTTCCAAGATAATCTTTAAACATATCAACTTGACTACTCTGCCGTCCCCAATTATTCAATCAAATATTCGTCTAGGTGTTATTGTAAAGGTATTTTGCAGGTGTAATTAAAGTTGACAATCAGTTAACTTTAAGTAGGAGAGATTATCCAAGATAATCTGGGTGGGCCTGATTCCATAAATTGAAAGGCCTTATATTCTACCAGGGGTCAGTAGATTCAACCTTTACCCCAGAGTTCCAGCCTTCTCTTCTGGAAGGCCTGCACTATGCCTTTTGTATTTGCCTAGCCAGCCCTCATAATCACATAAGCCAACTA
This sequence comes from Suricata suricatta, assembly GCF_006229205.1. Taxonomy (NCBI): domain Eukaryota; kingdom Metazoa; phylum Chordata; class Mammalia; order Carnivora; family Herpestidae; genus Suricata; species Suricata suricatta. The sequence continues at coordinate 39,816,268 of NC_043701.1, read as the reverse complement.
CTTGCAATAAACCTCTGTGCACATATCTCCCCCTGGTTCTTCATCTCTCGTTGAACCCTGACCAATACACCTGCACCTACCAAGACATTGCCCAAGCTTTGCATGGCCATGTTCTCCCTTTACCACAGTGAGCAATATACTGGCCAGCTTTGTTTCATCAACAGGTTGTACTGGTGACCTCTGGGGAACAGCTTTCAATGGGGCCAATCCAGCAGCATTCAACTGGGTCAGGGTCACTTTCCCAGGCTAGCCAAGGAACAACACCACTAAGTGACATATAAAAGCATGCGGAGAAGAAAATAAAATAATGGCCAACCCCTTCCTCACAAATGGAAAGCGGCATTCTGCAAAAAAGAGGAAGGTATCCATCAATTCACAGACCAAGAAACTGCTCCCTTCCCCTCTCTGAGAAATCAGTCTTCAATCCTCCTCCATTTTTTTGTAAGATCTTTGTATCAACTTGCCCCAAGGGCACATTAAAATACTGGTCTCTAGGGCTCTTACTCCACAGCCACTTACTCGGGGGCCTGGGATGCTCATTTTCGCTACGATCCGAAGTAACTCTGAGGCACAATAGTTTAGAATCATCGCAGTGTAATCCGTAGGACCATCCAGCACGTTGAGAGTAAGTATTGTGAATTTCAAGAAATAAAGTCTGAGGCAAACAAGACTAATGCCAGCGCCTCAGAAATGAAGAAGAGAAAAGAGGCAGCCAGAACATTTGCGCAGCGAAATGTCCCAACGGCACGCAGTGCACGAGAAGAAGAGGCCCAGTGAAAGCCAGCTAATGCCCCTCTGTCATATTTACTCATGCCCGGCAGTTCCAGACTGTACTAGCCCCTGACATTCACAGGCGGCTCGACAGGATGTCTTTGTGTTTCTTCACAGAACTAGCTCAGCAACTCGGTCTCTGTGTGGGTTGGATAATAAGATCCTGCTGAAAAATGTCACTGTTCTCCTACTTTTCTCTCTGAAATTTGTTTTTCTCAGTGTGCCAACTTTCTATCTAGCCAGACAAATTAAGAATTATTCCCTGGTCAAAAAGCAAGTGAAATAAAAGGTCAGAGGAGGAGAAGGTGGTTACGACCCCACAAATCCAGACTCCTGGAGGGCAGACAGCTCCAGGTTCTTTTTCTCTCTGGCTCCATCTCTCCTTGTCTGCTTCTCTCTCTCTCTCCAGATATGACAGGGCCCTTACTTTGGATGTATTACTACTAAATAATGCTGTTTTTCACTCTCATTACTCAATCATCACAAACACTGGTTTTGCATGTAAACCTGATCCCTTTTGTCCTTTAGGTGTCCATTTGAGTGATCTTCAAATCCTCAGGCTGAAGGAAATAACTGAGGACAGTGCATGATATGCCGGTTGCTAGGTTACAGAGCAATGCCTCCAGACAGAGGACTACAGGTCTAACATTTGAGGGGGGGATGTTAGAAATACCCTAAAATAAAAATCTGAACCTCCAAAAACAGGGGGGGAAAAGAAGGCTGGGAGGAGGGGGTGAGGAAGAAAGATAAGAAAGAATGGGTGGCAAACTGTGGAAAAGGCACCTGCACCATAATTATTATTCTAGCCTTCCCTAGGTTCACTCCATCAGAGACCATGTGCCCTCCACCCCCAGATACCTTGAGCAATTCATCTCTACCCATTAATCGAAGGATCTTCGATTTTTTTACTTCTCAGCCACTCTATTCCTGCCCCTAACTCGATTCTATCCTCAGTTGCTTTTCTTCCATCTCTTTCCTTTTCACAGAACCCAGACATCCTGTTACACAATTCCCAAAATCAAAAGAAGGAAGAGCGGGGCAGGTATAAAGGAAGGTATCTGCTAACCACCTATTTGTGATGTGTAAACAGAGACCACTGAGAGAGGTGGAGGGCGTGCTGCATAGGAATGGCTTGCTCTCTTTCCATATGTAATGAGACACAGGGTAAAAGGAGTGGAAAGCAGGGGGTAGACAGCTTGCCAGGGCCCAGGGAGTCTCTAGGGATGTCATGAGCCCCAGGGGAAGAACATGGAGAGAATGCTGGTCCCCCTCAGCAACTTAATCAACCACCTGTAGAAGACAGCGATGACAAACAATATGTTTTTCTGCAGAGGAACATGTTGTCTTACCTTAAAGAAACAAGCACTACTAGATGTTCACTCTTGCTAAAAAAAAAAAAAATAGGCACCCTTTTTTTGCTTGCTTCCTCAGCCAAGTTCACAGCATAGAAGTGAACACACACCTACCCTGGTGTCCAGGCCCAGGGACCAAAAGCTCAGGGTTGAACCCAATCCATATCCAGGTCCCTCTGACACCCTAGGGTAAGAATTGACTGAGTACAGTTTGTTAAGAAATAATAAAAGGTCATTATTTACTGATGAGTCTTAGACTTAACCTTGAAGTCCGAGTAGGCAGCCCCCTTGAGCACAGAGGCTGAGGGGGACAATTTTAGCAATCCTAACAGCAGGATCAGCACCAGCAATGGCACAGTGTGGGCATCAGGGGAATGAGGATGTGTAATAATAAACTCTCACTACAGGCCCTGGGAGAGTAGTCATGGCATGAGCATGAGGGACCAACAGGGGTGGGGTAGCCTAGGAAGTGCAGTGGATCACAAGGAAGGAAGCCCAGGTTGGGCCTGAGCCAGCTAACTTCCCATGTGACCTTGGGCAGGTCAATTGGCTTCAGTTTTCCTCATCAATAGAATGGAGGCAAGGGCCCCAGTGCCAGAGGTCAATTCTCTTCTCTTTTATTCTCAGTGCAACAAAGGGGAAACATTTAAGGCCTTTGAGCAAAATTACTGATTATGATGAAGGGGATGTTTCAGAGAAATAAATCTGTCAGGAGCAGTGAATCGGAGTGGGAAGGAAGTAAGTTAAGGAGGTTGGCTGAGGTGATGAAGGATTCTAGCGACACACTGCTGACTCCCATCACTGCAGGGCTTGGCACTCACCGAGTTAGCCTGCAGGCTCCAGCCCCAGGCCCACCTGCCCTGAGCTTCTCCAGTCTCCAAGTTCACAATCCAATATAAGAACCCAGATCTGAAAAGCTAGTAGTAAGTTCTGTGATAAATACTCATGCCTTTCCTCACAAACATAACTTGAAGGAGAGTAAATATGGCCAAATTTTTGGTGGGTGATTTTGTAATGTTTAACAAAAGCCTTAAAAATGTTCAAAATCAAATTCTAAGAATTTGTCCTATGAAAACATCAGATGCAGACATCTTACAAAGGCTGTCCAAGGCAGTATTGGTCATAATGGACCAAAAAAAAAAAAAAACCCCAAAGGCAAATCCAGGTATCCAGTGCATTATTTATTGTTTCTTATCGCAAAGCCCGGCTCTCTTGGCCCCACTTTGGAATACTAGAGCTAGACCCAAGCATTCCCCTTGGCCAACTGGAAGAATGTGAAGCTTCACCAGTAGAGGGCACCAGAATGATCCTGCCTGGTCAGAGAAAGGCTGCTCCCTTTCCATCCACCACCATAATTCTTATTATTTAATGTGCAAGTCCTCGGGCCTCCTGCCCCACCCCCCCCCTACAGATGCCACTTCTAAGTAGGTCTGCCTACTCAACCGGCCAGCAACAGACTCACTTCTGTAGTCCAACACAGGTCTGCATCCTTCACCATGGTGGTGATGGCCCAGCGATGTCCCCATCACCACCACGGTGGTGATGCCCACTCCTAGACTAAAGGCCACAGCTGACTTTCTGCAACTGCTTCTTCAGCATCCTCTTTTACCCCTCCCCTCGCAGTTAACCAGTTCCTACAAGGCACCAATTTTTAAAAGAAAATATTCCTGTTCAAATAATGGTATGGTTTCTATATCCTACCTAGACCCTGACTGATTCTCAAAGTCTTCCAAAGATTCTCTAATATGAAAGGAAATTGAAATAAATATAGTTAAGCAGGACAATGATACAGCCATTCAAGTGCTGGTATAAAAAGTGTCTAATAATACGAGAACATGTCATATTGTATTGTGAAATGAAAAATGTAGGTTGCAAAACAGTATTGTAGCATGAGTCCAAACTGATGGAATATAACATGTGTATAAACCAAAAAAATACCGCTGCCCGTGTGTAGATAACTACATGAACAATGCTGTTCACGTGCAACAGGTGAATAAAAGGAAAGAGAGCAGGAAAAATGTCTGACATTATGGGTATTTGCCCAACCCAGGTAATGAAGATTGTCTATGTTTCTACAGGAGAAAATGACCTCCCTGGTTTTGACAGAAGGAACCGGCACAAAGCTGGAGTGAACCGTGTGAAAAATTCCTTCCCCTGCTGTCTTGTTTTGCCATCCATTTGAGACAGAGACTTGATTCCCCAGCCCCTCTCCACTGCCATCAATTATAGCCTCGACCCCAATCAAATGTCACACTGCACAAGTTCAAACCTAGGTAACAATGTTGCTGGCAAGTTAGAGCCTGTGGCTTCAGAAACCCACAAAGTGCTGGAGAGGAAAGCTGCACTTATAGTCCAGAAGTTCATGCTTGCAAAACGCACATGTTTAAAAGGCCACTCCAAAAGCACTGGCAGGGATCGCCACGGATGCCACTACAGCAGGGAAAATGCCGACACCACGGCTGATTCAAGGCAAAGCCAATGCAGACAACAGACTATGGAGGGAGAACAAGACCTACACCTCGGTGGCACAGAGCTATGGACAAAATGGGATGGAAATACCAGAGAGGGAGAAGTGAACAAGCTTGCTCACTGGCTTCAAAGGTGTCCCAAACGTAATCTGCTGTGGTGTGACCCACCTACACACTGGTATCTGAAGGACCCGATTCAAAGCTTGGCTTTGCCACTAACAGCTTTGTCGCCTGGGCATCTGGCACAGCACTGGCATGTGGCTGGTGCTCAGTGAAATTCGGTAAATGAATGATATGTATGTGACAGCATCTCTGGGCCTCCCTCACTGCCATGTGAAGACAGTCATACCTAGACTAAATGGGATTGCTGCGGGGATTAAATTAGTGGTAATAATCCTCTGTCTGGCACACAGAATGGATGCAACACATCATTTGTAAGAAGGGGCAGCTTCGGTACTGAGCACTGCAAATATGGAAAATCTGGCTGACAAGACGAAAGAGAACCTGAGGTAAAGGGAACACAGGTCAAGGCCATTTTATTCACCTGCCTTGAGACGTCACAGTGCAGCGATTCTTTTTCTTTTCTGTTTTCCCCCATGACCATGGATGTTTTGGCAGTTGGGTGAAGCCTCTGGATCTTTTCTCTCTGAATTATGTCTTTAAATTCATAAATAAAATGCATATGCTTGCTAAAAAACCTGATTGTTATGCAAATATTTTTAAAATTGTATCATAGTAACATATATGCTGCTTTATCAATGTAGTTTTCAGCAACTTTCTCCAGAAAGAGCCAGATAGTACATATTTTAAGCATTGCAGGCCAGAAGGGCTGCAACAATGATACATAAATAAATGGGCACAGCTGTGTTCCAATAAATTTTATTTATAAAAACAGGTGGCAGCCTGGATCCCACCCAAAGGCTACAGTTTGTTGACCCCTGTATTAATGCATGAAATAACAAGATACATTACAAGGTCTAATAACCACCATAATTTCTAATTAAGTGTAATGATCATAAATTACATGTTGAAGAAGCTGTAATAACAGTAATAAATGGAAATATCTATGATTTCTACTGGTAACATTGGCCCAGATACTGCTTATACTACTGTGGCTTCTTGCCTATATTCATGACTGAAATAATGCAAATTATTTCCACACAGTTATAACTTTCTTCTTGTATTGGTTCATGGACCCCAGGTTAAAATGATGGTTTTCCACCGCACTTGAGGTACTTTAGAAGAAAATCCAAAGCCTACTATGCTTTAAAAGACTCAGCTTGATGTGGCCCCAGCCAACCTTTCCAATCCAATCTGATCCACTTCCCACCTTCAGCTCACTATTCCTCTCACACCCAAGTCCTTCATGCTTCAGGGATTTCACACTGGCTTTTCCTTTTCCTGCAATGCTATGATCTGCCTCCTTATGATCCACAAGTTTTGGCTTAAATGTCCTCCTCTTTAGAGATACATTCTTGATGCCTTATGGCGATCTTGGCCAAGGCCCACAGATGGACATCCAGGGCCTTGCAGGGAGATACAGATTGCCCTAGAGCTGGCTTGACCCCATGAAGAAGACCCAGAATTGAACACTAACCTTGGGTAGCACAAATCCTTACAGGAGAATTACCGCTTAGAGAGGAGGTGTAAGTTTTCTTCTTGGGGCTCACATGTTAGAGGAATAAGGGTCCAAAGCTCCTGGTTCCATAAACCACGTCCACCTGCTGTAGCTTTATTTCATTTTTATCTGGTTATTTGTTAACTTAAACCAAGCCAAATCATACTTCCGACCCATTCTGGAACCTATATTCTACAGCTGGCCTAGCGGGCTGAACCTCAAATGTAACACCTACCACATTCTAACCCCATATCTGTATCACAATACGTCATTCACTTCCTCCATACCACTTACCCCAATCTGAAAATAAATACCTTGCTTCTTTTTTAAAAATTTCCCATCTGTGTCCATACACATGAGAACAAATGCAAGTGAAGAGTGGACATCTTCACGTTTTATCATCAGTGCCTAAAACTGTGCCTGCTAGGTGAAAGTGTTCAATAAATACTTTTCAAATGAATGGAATGGACATTTTAATCATAATTGAGAGTAAGAGCCAGAATACATTTTTAAACTAAAGCTAACTGGCCACTTAGGTCTTCAAAGACAGTCCCTTTCTTCCTTCTACAATGCAAATAAATCTCACATGGTCTTTCCTTTCCTTCCCTATTCTACAACCTTCTGTCCACAAGTGGATACTTATTTCACACCTACTAAGAGACACATGTATCATTAAGCATTTTTTTAGAAGAGAGAATTGAAATGTGTTTACTCGTGTTCCAATACCAATCTGTGTGTCTGCAACAGTGTCCTGAAAGAAAATAAGCCGTGTTCTACCGCACTGGTCACCTGGGCCACGGCACCGGGCCGCCCAGGCACAGGAGCAGAGTCACAAGAGGCCGGAAGCTCTCCAACACCCGAGCTCTGCAGCTCACGAGGCGGTCCAGAACCACTCGCAGAAATCTGCTCCTGCCCTCGGAGGAAGGGCCCTGTTAAGAGAAGACGTGGGATGGATGCCTGAGAAAGCAGGCTGCGGACTCGGTGCGGCTGACAAGGCGGCCAGCGGTGAGCACAACGGGCTTCGGGAGACATCCACAAGAGTGTGCTTCGTGCCATCCCCTCTCCTCTCCCTCCCTGCCCCAGGAGCGAAATCAGGGTTGAAACACAGTCTTCTAGAGGAGTTGGTAGGGACAACAGATACAAGAGGCAGGAAGAAAACCGCCAAGACTTTTAAAGTTTTACAAACTCATCTGCAGTTGAGCTTTCCTCTGTTTTTGTTTTTTTTCCTCACCGGAGCACCCACAAGGCACTCAGGCCTCCAGGCCTTGTCTCCAGAAGCTGTCTGTCTGGTCAGGGTGGGCGGGGGGAACTAACTGCCTTCGTGGAAAGCGCTCTTGACATAGTCAGCGATAACAAGACTGGGCCAATTCAGTTAAATAGGGCTTTTTCCTTAAGAGTGGATTCAAAGCCAAAGAAAGCATTTCTTTTATAGACTTATTTTCTGTCGTGAAGTGTGTCCAATCCAGATGAACTAACTAATTGGTATGAAGGGACAACTACTTGGTGAATTAAATGCCTTTTTCACATGGAGACTGTGTAATGAGGTTTTGGGTTTTTACTATAAAAAGATCCTTTGAAACAAAATGACATATATCAGAGTAACATCAGCTGATTTAAAAAGCCATTTACAACATGGTTTTTAGCAAAAGGTAAAGGTATAAATAAAACCAAGTTAAAACCCAGGCTGTATAATTAGTCATAGGCAATCATATTCAAGTTACCTCCTTTCTCTGATACTTAATTTTGTTGATTTAAAAAAAATGGTAGACATGCTGACTGATAAATACATGTCAGTGTTTGCAGAAATTAATTAAACTCAACAGAATGACTTGTAAACAGCAAATGCCCAATAAATAATACATAAATAGCTATAAACAATGAAAGTGCATAAACACAGATATAACTTATGATGGAGACACAATGATGAGGTCTTAGGCATACATTTTACTAAATGTACACGAAATGTCTACTAAATGTAATTTTAAAAATTACAAGACTTTCATTGGAAAATGTTAAAGGACATTCTAATAAATTAATAATGAAGATAAATCATTTTCATGGATGTGACAGAAAAATATCGTGAAGAAAGTCATTTTCCCCCCAAAATTAAGCCATAAATTAGTTCAATGTTAATTAAAATCCAAATAGGATTTGACAAGCTGATGCTAAAACACATAGAAATGGCAGAATATAGACTGGGGAGGATTATTTTGATAAAGAAAAAGAAGGTAAATTCATCCTACTGGTATCAAGTTTTGTTACCAAACTGTAAGTGATCCAAACTGTGTGGTAAAGAACAAAAAAGACATACAGATGCCTATATCCGAGAACACGTGACTCACAATAGAAGCAACAATGCAAATCATGGCGGTGGGAAGATGGGCAATGAATTAGTCAGTAAATGGTGCTAGGTAAAAAAGATAAAATTAGATCCCTGCCTAATTCACACACACACACACACACACACACACACACACACACACACACATTTTCAAAATGAATTAATGACCTATATAAAAATCAAGACTTCATAGATTTTGAAAGATAACAGAAGAGAATACCTTTATGATGTATGGCTTTGAAACAAGACATGGGAAGCCCAGGCATGAAAGGGAAAAAAATGATCAATTTGATCATATTACAATAAATTTTTAACTTCTTTTTGACAATAGACATCATAGAAAAGTTAAGGAACAGCCATGGACTAAGTGGAGCTATAGAAAAAAGAACTTGCGTCCATATCCTATAAAGAACTCCCGTCAATCGATGGGAGTGCAACACTCCGCTCCCACTGCTGGGCACGGACCGGACAGGCAGTTTGTAAAAGGGGAATCTGAATAGATAATAAACATAGGAAAAATGCTCAGCCTCAGCAGTTAGGGAAATAGTAATTAAAACCGCAAGAAGCCGCCTGCCATCCCCACCCACTTGGCTCACATTATCCAAGACTGGGACAGCAAGCGCTGGTTAGGAAGGTGGGAGTAAGAACCCTATGTTATGGGTGGCAGGAGGCTGGCTGAGAGCCGCTGGGCCAGTCCTGTAAGGCTGAGTCTGGGCACACCCTGCCACCCAGTGGCTTTCGACATTCTGTTCTGGAAAAACTTTCAGATGAGGTCACATGAATACACGTACAAGAATATTCATTACAGTACTGTTCGTGATACCAAAATTGGGGAAGCAACTGCTTATCAACTGGGTTTTATTCATGCCATGGGGTATTATACATAATTCATCTCAAAAATATAACTTTGGATGAGGAAGTTAAATTGCACAACATTACCTATAGTATGGTAGCAGTAACTTCAATTTTAAAATGCTAAACAATTCTCTATATTATTGATGAAAACGTAAGTATGTAGAAAACTTATAAAACATTCATGAGAATAATGTACAACAATTTTAGGCTAGTATTTACCTCTGGAGAAGGGGGAACAGAAAGAGAAACAGGAAGAATGACAGAGTAGGGCTTTAGCCAGACTAGCATTTTCTTAATAGATAATCTGAAGTGGGGCCCCCGGGTGGCTCAGTCAGTTACGCATCCGACTTTGGTTCAGGTCATGATCTCACGGTTCAAGAGTCCGAGCCCTGCGTTGGGCTCTGTGCTGACAGCTCAGCGCCTGGAGCCTGTCTTCGGATTCTGTGTCTCCTTCTCTCTCTGACCCTCCCCTGCTTACACTGTCTCTCTGTCTCTCAAAAATAAATAAAAAAACATTAAAAAAAATTTAAAAGATAATCTGAAGCAACAGGCATAATGTTACTATCTATTAACATCTAGATGGTTGAGTGTATGGGATTCAGTTATATCATTTCCTGTGCATGATTAAAAAGTTTTAAATTACTATTTAAATGAATTCTGCTCGACAACAATATCACTAGTGTAAAAACCATCTCTCTGAGTCAAAAGTAGTGGCTGGATTTCTAACATCTATGCATTACTTTGTAATGAGGGAATAATTAAAGATAAACATATATTTTAAAACAATGTGCTGACTATAAATTAGCCTTGCACAATCCTGTTCTTCTTTTCCCTGCCAACAGTTACATTCTTAAAACAACCAAAATGCAGTCTTTTTAAAAAGTGCCTATTAGTCAAGCCAGCGGTTTTCAAATAATGAAATGCTTTTGTTCTAGAAAGCAGATAAAAAAATCCCTCAAATGATGTTTCAGAATCTAAACTAGACAAAGAGGCAGTGTATTAATATTAACATGTTTTATGAGCTTAGATTTATAAATGTGCATTTTATCAAGGTCATCAGTAGGAATTAAGGAGACTTTTATATGAACATAAAAACTCAATATCTGGTATTGTGGATGATTATCACAATAATATAACAAGCTTCCACATTTAATTTACTTTGTGTTTTATTATCTTATTCACTGTGGAGAAAATCTGGATGCATTCCTACTATACTAGTTTTCTACTGCTGTATAACAAATTACCACAACCTTAGGAGCTTAATGCAACACAAATGTGTGGTGTCACAGTTTCTATGGGTCAGGAATCCAGGACATTTTAGCTGGGTCCTTTACTTGGGTCTTCCAGGGCTGAAACCAAGATGCTGGTTGGCTGAATCCTAATTTGGAACTCAGAGGCCTCTTCCAAGTTCATTCCAGCTGTTGATGAGTTTGTTTCCTTGTGTATGAGTAAGATCGCACTTCCCTCCATCTTCAAGCTAACTATTAACCAAGAACCACGCTCAATTCCCAGAGGTCACTCTCCTCCCATCCTTATCCTGGAGTATTTTCCGCAACATGACAACTTTCTCCTTCACAGGCCCAACAGGAGAGCATCTCTGTAATGCTTTAGCTTCTCTGATTAGGTCAGATCCACAAAGATAATCACCCTTTTGATTAACCCAAAGTCAAATGATTAAGGCTCTTAACTGCATCTGCAAATGCCTTGGAACATACATATGTCATACATACAGATGTATGACATAATCATAGCAGTGACATCCCATCATACCCGCGGATCCAGACCACATTCAGAGACAGAGAATTATACTGGGCATGCAACACAAGGGGATGGGTATCTTGGTGGGTACCATCTTAGATGCTGCCAACCTCGCACATGTGTGTACCTGTCAATGTTAAATGTTTTTGAGAGCCTAACTTTATATCTCAGGAGTATCTCCAGATGCTTAGAAAACTTTGTATCTCCAGAGTCTCTCCAATTGAACACATTTTCTTTCAAATCTATATAACTAACATCTAATCTCAACTCTCATTCCTGATGAATATTCAAAGTCAGACCAAAAAAACCAAAACTCACAGAAAGGAATCAAATTAAATTTTCACCTGTTACTGGACACCAGCCATGCTCCTAAGCCAACATATCTGAGCCACCCCTGATCTATGTGAGCCAGCACACAGGTGCAGCAGCAGTAAACTTGCTTAATGATTTTGCTTGAATGGATAGATTCATGTCTGATTTAAAGTAAAACAGTACAATCTTCCCAGTCAATGAACATTTATGAGAAGTGTAAATATATGCACAGGGATGGAGAAAATGAAATGCTTCATACTGAGGTCTGTTTAAAGTCAACTTAACCTGGCACCTTAATAATAATGAAGCTATTATTACAGTTTCTGTTGATTCTTTTACTCATGTTTAAAGAGCTCAAAATAATGTTTTAAAGGGCTGTATAAACTAAATACATCTGCAATTCCTGAACCACCGCTGAAGACCCCTGAAATGGAACTTTCTTTACAATAATATAGAAGATCATTTCAAATTAAAACTGACTATCGGAAACTCTGTAACCTAAAACCCCAAAACCCCTAAGGCCTCCGTGAGGCCTAAATGCTAAAATTAAATGATCCATTAAAGTGCCTGATGACTAGGGGGTCCTTAGGCCAGGATGACCCGGTTTCTTTGACTCATCATTAAACTTCTATTTTCTAAGGAAACAGAAAAAAAATTACAAAAAGTCTCAGTTTAAAGAATGGACACTTTTACATTATTTTAGAAGACAAAAAGAAAGAGGGGCACCTGCATGGCTCCATTGATTATGCATCCAACTTTGCCTCAGGTCATGATCTCAAGGGTTCATGAGTTCAAGCCCCACATCAGGCTCTGCATGGACAGCTCAGTGCCTAATTCAGATTCTGTGATTCCCTCCCTCTCTCTCCCCCTCCCCTACTCATTCCCTCCCTCCCTCCCTCTCTCTCTCTCAGATAAATAAGACATTAAAAACAAAACAAAACAAAAAAAAAGAAAACAGAAGAGAAAAAAGGCAAATAAAAGTCCAAACAAAAAGAACTGATTCTAAAATTGAATTGAATACTTTGAGCCATGAAGTTTGGCAAATAAATAGAAAACATGACTCACTGAGAGATGACCACAGCTAGGTGACTTGCATATTGTCTTGGTAGTATTAATTTTTAAAATTCTTTTATTTGTCATTATACAATGAAATGGGCAGAGTATATAACTAACACACTAAGATCTCCACTATGTATTACACTAAAATGTAAGTTTTGCTGGGGCACCTAGGTGGCTCAGTTATTTGATTTCAGCTCAGGTCACAATCTCAATGTGGGATTGAGCCCCGCATCAGGCTCCACAATGTACATTCTCTCTCCTTCTGCCCCTTTCCCCCAACTAGCACTATCTCTCAAATTAAAATAAAAATGCAAGTTATGAAAGAATGTGCATACTATGATCTCATTTTACAAGAACAAATATGCACCCAAACTCAAATACATATCCTAAAATGTCAGTTTTCTCTAAGTAACAGGATTGTGATCATTTAAAAAATTTTGACTCTTCTTTTTTAAATGTCTCCAATGTGCTTATCCTGTTTGTGTAAATTTTGTAAATGAAATTTGATATTTTATATCAGCTTGCTTAACAGCAAATAGTGAGAAAAAGACTTTTACATAAGTTATATTAAATTAGTAAAGTGGTACTTCATTATTTTTTTATATCTAAAAATCTAAACCTAAAAATGTTTGCAAGTCTGAAGTTACAAGAGACAGGGCACCTGAACACAGAGGAAGAGAAAGAAGAGTAGATGAACAGAGACCAGAAAGAGACTTTTTAAAAAAGTCTTTTTAAAAAAGATTTCTAACAACCTAAAGATGACAGTGAGAAAAGATACAGTGAAAGAAAAATGAGGTCAAAGACAGAAAGGAAAAATCAACAGGAAGAAACAGGATCACAAGAGGAAAAAATAAACATCAGGGAGGAAAGAAAGAATGACAAAAGAGAAGAAATATGTTTAAAAATCATAATGTAAGAGGAAGCTATCCCTTCTTATTCATCTAATTTTCCCCCTTGCTATTCATATCTTAATGAAATGGAAAATCTTAAATCAGATCATAATGAATCATTTTTAAACTTATTTTTTGGTTGGGCTGTTTTTTCCCCCATAGATGAGAAATGAAGAATGTGCTTGTCAGTCACGGTTAACTTGACCTCTACCAGTCTCAGAGACTTGACAGAACTGCAGTTAACTGACCAGGTCTCTTTCAGATCTTCCTCTTCAGCGACAGCACCAACTTCATGATTGTCTTTGAAAATGAAGACTGGTTCATTACTGGTTTACAAGTTTAGTTGATGTAACAAAATGCTCACTTTTATTTTTGAACTTGAAACTTTAGGTATGGTAAAGGAAGTGAACCAATTTCCTCCAAAACTGTACTCAGAAGAAGGTGTAAATATCAAAGTGCCTAATAAATTCCCTCCAAACTTCTGTGAACAGTTTCTCAATTTATACAATCACTGTTCCCCCTCCCACTCTCAAAAAAGGAAAGCAATAGATCTTCCCGCCTCTTGTATCCTTCATTGAGGTGGAAATGGTCTCGTTGCTGCTCTATTTTAATGATGTAAACTTTCTTCTACTTTTCTTACTTTATATTTTCTTCTTCCTCTTAGCTTAAGCAGTTGAAATCTAACAAAAGTAAAAAACACAGTTTAATTTTTGGATGATCTCTGGAAAGGAGTAAACCTATCTCACAGCTCTTCTCCGAAAGAGGAAGGTAAAGAGATGTTGCATGTGGTGGTTTCATGAAGAAGATCCAAAGTTCTTTACCATTCTTTCCATAGGGAGTGTGGTCCCTAGTCCTCTGCCCTTGACTGTAGGCAGGCTTAAGACTGCTTCAAGCAAAAGAGTATTGTAGAAGATTCCAGAGAATGTCTAAGGCTAGGTCATAAAAAGCCATGCAGCTTCTGCTTAGCTCTCTTGAAACACTGGCTCTTAGGAAGTACCCTTCCAGGGAGCTTCTCAGAACACTGCCGCATGCCGTGAGGAAGCCCAAGTCACTTGCAAAAGCCATGGGTAGGCACTTCAGTTTACAGTCCCCACTGATGGGTGCCCAGCCTTTGAGTCATTCCAATCCAGAGGCCTAACACGATGAAGAAGCTTCCAAATGATTCCACCCCCCAGATATTTGTGTCTTTCCAAATGAGACTCCAAGCAATGACAAGCCATCAACTTCACTTTGCCATGTTCAAATCCCCTGCTCAGATTATCAATTACGTATAACTAATCATTTCTACTGATAACGGGTTTTTTGTTTCATGTCACTACGTTTGGGGTGTTTTTTGAAGCAACAGTAGATAGCTGGAACAATGGAGATTTAATAAAAGGTCACGCGATAATTATTACTGTAACTTAACTCTGATCACAGTGGAAAGAGTGGGCAATCTAGAACCCCTATACCACCCAGTGTCATATCCAGAAAATAGCTGCAAACAGGTGGAGATTAAGATCTCTGCTCTCTCTCTATCTCCAGTCTATCAAACTTTTATTATTTTCTTTATTTCTCCTTTTTCTTTTGATCTTTGCTGCATGTCTATCCCTTAAGTCTGCCTTTGGTCACTGACTTACTGTTCTAGTGGGTTGTCATTTTTCATAAAATGAATATCTCTTGAGCACTGTTCTAGACATTGGGATAACAAAGGTGAGGAAATCTAACTGTGTCTGGGACCTTGTAATAAAATGTTTTTAAAACTGTGGATCACAACTATTAGTAGTCATGAAATCATCCTGATAAGTCCTAGCAAACATTTCAAAAATATAAAATAATACAGAAAATAACATACTAAAAATAATAATAATTTTAAAAGTCTTTTCCAGGGGTGTCTGGGTGGCTCAGTCGGTTAAGTATCCAACTTCAGCTGAGGTCATGATCTCATGGTCTGGGAGTTTGAGCCCTGTATTGGGCTCTGTGCTATCAGCAGGGAGCCTGGAGCCTTCAGATTCTGTGTCTCCTGTGTCTCCTTCTCTCTCTGCCCCACACCCCACTCACACTGTGTGTGTGTGTGTGTGTGTGTGTGTGTGTGTCTCAAAATTAAACATTAGAAATTTTTTTCAAGGCTTTCCAAATAGTATAGTGACTGTTGTTTCATTAGTCTTTTTTTTTAAGTAGGTTTCATACCCAGTACAGGACCCGACACAGGGCTTGAATTCACGACCCTGAGATCAAGACCAGAGCTAAGATCAAGAGCCAGACACTTAACCAACTGAGCCACCCAGGCGCCCGTTTTATGAATCTTTTATCCTTTGACACAAACACATGATGTCTACATTGGGTTTCCAGCACAAAACTTTGAGAAAATGTAGTCTAGTAGCTAGACAAAAATAAACCTCATTTCTGAAGTATAAAAACCATGAATGAGATTGTGCTTAGGCAGTCTGCAATTAAGTTGCTGGCTTTGGAACACAGTGTAAGAATCCCAGAGTCTCTTTCAGAACTATTCTCCCCCACTGATAACTGGTTTTGTTCTTTACTATTGCTAGTTTTGTTGAGGAGTATTCTAGTGTTTCTAGGGCCATTCTTGGTAAACAAGTGCCTGCCTTCAGAGTGTGCCACTCATGCTGTCTCTGAGCATGACACAGTTAAATGTTTGAGTACTTGAGTCAATCTATTCATTGGTTTAATAGCTGGACTAGAGAACATGGAATTATCATGACCCCTGGCATTTATCTTTGCTTGCAATTCTAGAAGCAGTCCTATCTTACCAAACCCAAGCTAGGGAGACTAAGCAAAATAAGTTAGCTGTCTGTGTAATCACATGATAGCCTCTATCCAACAGTCAGTGGTAAACATTAAATAACATGCCATAAAACCACTGACATCTGAGTAATTCTGATGGCAGTCAGCACCTCCTCTCTCCTGCGCCTTCTCAATTTATGTGACTCAACTTAGACTGGCATTTGTTATTTTTTTCTTCATCCTGAAATAAGTAGATATTCTTCCAAGTCTTCCCTAGAGGAAAAGCACCAAATGATTTAAAATGATAGCTCCCATCCAATTCCCAAACTCTAATTAGGAAATTCTAAAACCACCCAAAAAATGTTTTTACAGAAAACTTCAGAAAGTCTACTGCCAATTTAGTTTGAGTCACTGAGAGCAAAACACCAGGATAGAGGTGAGATGACATTTCCAGAAAAGGCAGTGGCTGGCCAAAGCCAATGCCAGGGCTGCATGGCTCGTGAGCAAGGTGAGGACAATCTATGTGCACGTGTGCGGGTGTGTGTGATTGTATGTGTATTTCAATTTTCACAAGTTGGGCTTGATGGATTGAGAAAGAGCTGAGGGAAGCCAAGCAGTGTCTATCATTTCATCCTAAACAACACCACGGGAATCAAATTCCCAGGTGTGCCGTACGTCTACCCTCTTGCCAATAGCTCAACCCTAGCCTTTTGTCTTCATCAACTGAACTGGGAAAAATCTAGTATGTTTTTAAAGTAAAAGATTTTTAAGTTTATTTATTTGAGAGAGAGAGAGAGAAAGAGAGCAAGTAGGGGAAGGGCAGAGAAAGAGAGAGGGAGAAAGAGCATCCTAAGCAGGCTCTGCACTGTCAGCACAGAGCCTGATGCATGGCTCAAAACTCATGAACCATGAGACTCTGACCTGAGCCAAGATCAAGAGTTGGATGCTTAACCGACTGCACCATCCAGGCGCCACCTAAAGTAAATGTTAATAATATTAATAATCTTTTGGTTCCTGACTTGGAGAAATTCAAAATGTAAGGTCCGGGGAATGATTATAAAACACTGTTTGTTCGCATGTGGCAAGATGCTACAGACGGAATGCTTGTGTCTCCTGTTTATTTCTTAACTCCTAATGCCCAATATGATGGTATTAGAAGGTAGGGCCTTTAAGAGGTGACTACGTCATGAGGATAAAGCCCTCATGAATGGGATTAGTGCCCTTATAAAAAGAGACCCTCAGGAGCTTTCTCTCCCCTTCTGCTATGTGAGGGCACAATGAAAAGATGTGGCCTCTGAACCAAGAAGCGGGTCCTCGCCAGACACCAAATCTGCCAGCGCCTCCATCTTGGACTTTTTGTTTCCAGAATTGTGAGAAATAAAATTTCATTGTTTATAAACCACTCACTCAGTCTAGGGTATTTAATTATAACAGCCTAATAGGACTAAGACACAAGTAGATACAAAATGACCTATTTCAAAGTCTTTTTTGTTTTGGTCCAAATTCTTGCTCCAACCTCTGTTCTTGGTGACTTGTTTTCACCACACGTGTACATGTAAAGCCAACTGCAAACAGCTGTGCAAACAGCTGCATTTGGTTGCTCACTGGTTATTGGAAAATGGGTCACCACAGCGGAGTGTGACTATCATAAGCTTCTCCTTGATTTAATGAAAAGGAGTGTGTGGGAGCGGGATAGAGAATGCCAACAAGGTTTCTAAGTCTTGGCCCATATTTTCCTTCATGGAAACTCTGAAGTATTAGTTCAAGCCTAGAATTCTCTCCATTCTCCTGTGACTACTGCTTCCTTCAAGCGAATTGCCTAAAATAAAGAACTTAAGATAGGGGAGCCACATGAATATTAATAGATCCCCAGGGTGAAATAAAGTAAAACACACTTTCTCAGAATTGAACAATCACATAATTGGGGGTAAATTATCTCTCATAACTATAGTTTGATTCTTAGAGATTGTAATTTGCTATGATGAAAATAAAAATGATAATACTGACTAAAATTGTATTACTGCCTGATTATCTGCATAATAATGATTTATTTGTATAATATAAGGTACGATGCGGGGGGGGGGGGCTCTTATTTCTACCTCCCCATGGCTATTGCTGTGAACGGGAGATAAATTCCTAAAGTTGACCACATTCTCAAAAATAGGTCATTTATTCCAATAGAGAGTACTCCAATCCATAGAACTGGTTTAAAAGTTATTTTATGAAACCTTATGAATGCTTAAAAATTTTAATTGATATTCAGCAAAGTATAGGTGTGTGTGTGTGTGTGTGTGTGTGTGTGTGTGTGTGTGTGTAAATATATATAGTATATTTATTTTGGAAAATATAATTTATAAGCTGTCGGGGACCAAAAGCCAATTGAAACTTTTTTAACACTGATTTAAGACTCTTAGAGAAGCATTAAGATTCATTTATTCACTCTACAATTCCTCCATGGTGAATAATCTGAAAGTGTATGTGCCTATCCTGTTAATTGAATTAACCAACATCATACATACTTATTAAGAGACTAATTATACTTCCTATCTTACAGAGAAAACTGCATCACATTAAATCAACAAACAATCCTTAAACACCTATTTACTTTGTTCAAGAAACCAGGTGAGACACCGTAACAGGGATCTAGAGATGGAACTCGGTTTTTGACTGCAAGGCATTTTGAATGCCTTCGAAGAAAAAAGTAAAGATTAGCACACAAATAGTTAACCGTCAGTTCAAGGCAACAGTAAAGAGATTCAGGTTCTGATCCTCTACCAAATGAACCTAAGTAAGAGACAATAAACTACAGAAAGGATCATTCTGATAGCTGTAAAGAAGAAGGGAGGAAATTTACAAGAAGATTGAATTAAGAAACTAATCTCCAAAATTGGGGTTAAGATTGTTTCAGGCAAATAGTTTAAGGTTTCTTCCAGCTCAAACAATTTAGGACTGGTAGGGAGAGGAGGTCGGCTGTCCTGAAATGGCAGCTATTTTAATAAGACTGCTTCCAGTGTGTGTTTGTTGCTAAGCTTCATCTCCCAGAAGCCGGGTGTGTTTTATTTCATGTCTTTATCCCCAGCACCTAGTCCTGTACCTGAAACACAGTAATAGGAGGAAGGGGCGGCGGAAGAGCAGGACTGAATTCCAGAAGCAAGGTTTATTTGGAGAACAACACTAAGGGAAGTTTGTCTAAAGTTGAGGAAACAAGACAAAAGATAAGCAGCAGTGAAAATGCTGCCTGAGGCAAGGCTGTGACACACCTCGATGGCCAGGTTAAACAAGTAAGCAACCGGACCTTGTTGCTCTCTCAGCAACTGAGAGGCTGAGCAACTGAGCTCTTTCAGCTCCAGTTCAGGGAGCACCCAGGCATACAAGCCAGTAAGAATTCATAATGTGGGTTTTCATCATATGCAGGAATAAACGGAAAGCTCTGGAAGCTGCTCACACATCTAGTGGTAGCATTCATCCACAGGACTAGGATGAACGACCTTGTTAAAAATGCTTGAACCCCAGCCCTCAGCTACCGATTCTAAACCTCTAGATTTGACACGTGATCTGCATTTAAGTCTGAGAGCTGCTGTTTTGGAAAATAGAAACTACTCTAGGCGGACATGACACAGATTTACTATCTGAAAAGTAAAGCACTACATATTATATTGTAAATACACTGAAACCATTGCAGTGTATATGTTAATTGGGCAGATTTTATGGTGTATGAGTCAGATGTTTAAAAAATAAAGCAGAAGAGTTCAGATTCTACTTAACTGATTTTTAAATGTGTACTGAAACATAGAGGTCCACATACCGAGGATCAAACTGTAAACCTAATTGATTCAAAAATCATATTACCAATAATCTTTTCAAACATGACCCCCATCAATCATCAATTGGTGTCTATCTAGTTTATCTCTAAACCGAAAACTCTATGAAATTGGGGACTTATCTTTCTCATCCCAGATCATGCTGAAATGTCAAATCTCAGCAAATCAATTTCTCCCTCTTTCATTCCTATGCCCCAACCTATAGGAAATATTACAGATTTTTTTCTACTTATTTTCTTATGAATATGTTAGAAAAATTTTATGTTCTATATTAGGAGTACCCAAAAGGGATGTTAAAATTGAATATGTTAGTCAGATAATTATATTAACATTTTATCTGGCTGTGCAAACCAACAAATTTATCAAGAAGGCAGCATCGTGGAAATAAACAAAGAGAGCAGCTCGATTTAACTGCAATATGTTATTATTAACCATAGCCAAGATATAGAGAAGGTTAATACAAAGCAAGCTTCTTTTTTTTTTTAGTTTATTTATTATTTATTTTAAGAGATAGAGCACAAGTTGTGGGGGTGGTGGAACAGAGAGAGAGGAAGAGAGAGAATCCCTAGTGGGCTCCACACTGTCAGTGCAGATCGCAATGCAGGGCTTGAACCCACAATCCGTAAGATCATGACCTGAGCCAAAATTAAGATCGGATACTTAACCAACTGAGCCACCAGACACCCCCGTAGCAAGCTTTCTGAAGGCAGACATGTCAGGAAGATTCTTGTCTGGTCCCATTTTCTTCTTGGAATCAAGAGAGCTACCCAGCATTTGATGACAATCTCTAGATATATTTCAAAATATCCTTGCATTTCCTTCCTCTCCGTAGTAAGTGGTTTTCTGATCATTTCTAGCATAGGCTGACCACTCTTCCAGTATGTACATTTGGACTAATCACAAGCAAGTCTGTATGTGGTCATTTATGGTTAAGCTTAAAACCATGAGGCTCCCCAATGCTCTTAAAAAAAGTTTAACATCTTGGGGTACCTGGGTGACTCAGTCGGTTAAGGGACCAACTTTGGCTCAGGTCATGATCTCACAGTTCATTGGGTTCGAACCCTGTGTCAGGCTCTGTGCTGACAACTCAGAGCCTGGAGCCTACTCCAGATTCTGTGTCTCTCTCTCTCTGCTCCTCCCCAACTCCTGTTCTGTCACTCTCTCTCAAAATTAAATAAACATCAAAAAAAAGTTTAAAAAAAAATAAAGTTTAACATCCTTAATATGGCCTTACAAGGCCTTGAGAATTGAGGCTCACACAAAACTCTTTAGCCACATTTTGTTCATTTTAAGGGCCTCCCCTTGCACCTTTGTCTTAGATCTCTGATTAAATGTCACCTGCTCCAGGCTAAATTAGGTCTGGATGCTTACATTTGCTTTTTGTGATACTTACCATTGTAACCAGTTAATTTTGGCTCAACATTTATTTGTCTTCCTTCCCTCCTGGACTTTGAGAATCACGAAGGTTGGAACTATCTTGAGCTCAACATAGTGCCTGGCACATCCAGGAAGTCGATACAAGTTTCTTTTCTCGAACATATGCATGCATGGTTTTGTTTTTCCCCCCTCCTGGCATGACTGTTTCTGTTTGATAGCCCTGGGTTATGAGCTGGCAGATCCAGTATAAGCAGCCTGTCCAGAGTCCAGGGCTTTCCAAAAGCTGGTGACAGGCATCCCAGCAGCCATTAGGGCAAGGAGCATCCATAACAGAAGTCAGGTTCAAGCCCAAGTCAGTCAAAAAAGAGAACTTCAGCAGCAGAAGACACAGAGACTTTCACAAGGCCACAGCAGGCAGCAGGTTGTGAGAAAGGCAAGAGAAAGAGCAAAGGGGCAGCATAGAAGAAATGCTTGGAGTCAGGAACCCTGGGAGGGCTGAGGGGACAGGGCAAGATGAAAAGCAGGAGCATTTTTCTTTGCATTCCAGCCTGCTGAGATCTGGTCCTGGGGCACTGGCTCAGGTCTGCAGGTGGAGGTCTGTGCTGGTCACACCTGACGGAGAGGCAGCTTGCAGAGACAGCAATGGTGGCTCCTGGTGAACAAACCCAGAATCTTGTACCATAGGCAGCAGAAAAGGGAATGTGGCTGGGTCAGGAAATTTACAACATTCCTGGGCTCTGGTTTGCTCCAATTAAAATGCCTATCCCAGGGGCGCCTGGGTGGCTCAGTCAGTTAAGTGGCCAGCTTGGGCTCAGGTCATGATCTCACGATTTGTGGGTTCAAGCCCCACGTCAGGCTCTGGGCTGACAGCTAGCTCAGAGCCTGAAGCCTGCTTCGGATTCTGTGTCTCCCTCTCTCTCTGACCCTCCCCTGCTCACGCTGTCTCTCTCTGTCTCTCAAGAACAAATTAAAAAACATTAAAAAAATTTTTTTTCAAAAATGCCTATCCCAGTGAAAGGTCTTTCTAGCAAGAGTAACCAAGACCAACATAAAGTGGTTTAAGTAAAAGAGCGAGACTGGAAAGCCCCAGCAGGTCCTCTCCCAGGGGTGCAAAGACATGAAACAGAAAGAAGAGGGGGAAGTCAGGGTGGGGAGCTTCTCCCTCTCCACCTCTGGGGACTCCCTGTGGGGCTTTGATTCCCCACTCATCTCAATCCTTCCTGCTTGCTGGTTTTACTCTGTGCACGCACAGCTTGCTCCACCAACTATTTAGCTCACGGGAAGATTTATCTGCCATCAGATGTGATTCCACATGACTGCCCGTTCTAGCAAACATCATCACCCAACTCACCTCTGACTTTCAGGTTCCCAGAAGAGGTTATGGGGGAGGGGCAGGTAGGATGAGATGTCAGCTCATGGTGTCATTAGCTCTGGTACAATCAGGAAAGGACACATGGCACCAGGCCATGGAGCTGCTCCACCCAGGAACCAGGGGGAGGACAGCTCCCCAGGGAAAGACATGCCTCAGTTTGCTTTGTGTATTGTTTGGTGGTGGTGGTAGTGGCGGTCTGTGTGAGTGTAATACTTTCTTCAGGGAAGAACACACTCCAAACGTGAGGCTTCCTTAAACTATTTAACATGCAGCCTTGCATTTATTCTCCCTGGTTAACCCTCCTTGTATTGTTCTTTAGTGACTTCCCAACATTTTCTACCCCAAGCCAAGGCAAAATCTAAGACTATTCACGTATTATGTATGAATGTATGAGAAGCAAATATTTCACAGAACCACACATGTAATAGACTGTTATTCTTGTACTCTATTACAGTCCACTCTTAAAGCTCTTTCAATGGACTAAAATGATGTGATTCCCACTAATGAGTGATGACCTACAGTTTGAAAACCCCTACTATTAATCCTATCATCCTAGAATCTTATTATCCAAAAAGTTTTACACTTTCCCACTATACTTTAAATAGAAGAAAATTCCCCAATCTTTTCTCAGTAATACCTCCAATCCCATAATATTTTAGCCACTTTTAAAAGATGAACCAGGGGCCCCTGGGTGGCTCTGTCAGTTAAGTGTCCGGCTCAGGTCATGATCTCGGTTTGTGGGTTCGAGCCCCGCGTCGGGCTCTGGGCTGACAGCTCAGAGTCTGGAGCCTGCTTCCGATTCTGTGTCTCCCTCTCTCTCTGACTGTCCCCTGCTCACGCTGTCTCTCTCTGTCTCTCAAAAGTAAATAAGAAAACATTAAAAAAAAATTAAAAGATGAACCAGGTTGATGTGAGATGTCTTGTGGTTCAGAAAACCAACGCAGAACAGAGCAAGATGTGGCTAACAAAAATGCGCCTGCTCATTCTCGTAGAGAGACAAAAAAAAAGAGCGCGTTTGAAATACAAATTACCCAAAGGCATATATGCAAATTTGAATTGTTCTCAATACAGTGATCTTGAGCCAGCCCCAGGCACTCCTGCTCTCATTTCGTTTAGCGACCAACAGAGACCTCTACCGCTGTGTTAGCTGACCCAATTCGAGGTGTCATCGTGCACTGTCTCTGTGTAAAGCTGACCCTCCCATACAGAGATGGATCCAGTTCCCTTGGACACACTAGCCTTGTTCCAAATGGAAAAGAAGCACTACTGGTGATCTGTGTACCTCCGCGGAATTTCCAAAGCAAACTGCTCAGTTCAACAATGCTGATCAAACCAGGTTATTGGGTCAAGGATGTATGTCGAGCCAAAGGCTTTCTGGAGGGTCAAGAGCTGGTAGAATGAGGACGTTCAGCAGAGGAAACTAAGGAGGCAAAAGAAGACAACGGAAAAATCTATTTTCATCTCCAGCCCCAAGAACTGGTGTGCCTCTCGTTTGTGGTACGGCATGATGAGGAGTGCCTAAACGCCTGCCTCACAGCACAGCCGAGGAGCGTGGGACACTGGCTCTGGAGTCAGATTTCCTGGGTCCAATCCTAACTTACTTACTTACACCCCTGAGCCTCAGCAGTGCCCTCTGTAAAATGGAACATGTAGCAATAAAACCTGGTTCACAGGCTTTCCATGATTTAATAAGATTTAATAAGACAAATAGTCCATGTGAAGCAAGCATCCAATAAATGTTCCCAGCTGCTGTTTCCCCCACCAAGGCCCTCCTGAACTGGCCTGCCAGGGTACTAAAACTCACAAAAAGAGTGTGGTCTTTAAATGAATATATTTCCCAAATTCAGGTCAGACATAGTTAGCCTCCTCAATGACCCTTTTGATTCCCTCTCCCCTCCTATAATGACTTTGTTCTTTCCTCTCCTTCCTCCAAACTTGTGGCCATTTCAAGACTATGTCCCCCACTGGACAGTGAGGTCATGAATACAGAGAATGGAATGTATTTTTCTCCCTAGGCCCTTTGTGGAGCCCAGTACTCAAAGCATGACAGTTGACATGAATTCCACAGAGTACCTGAGTGATCTCCTGACTAGGTGGAACAACCAAGCCCCAGGGACACAATCCTTATCTTCCTAGATTCTAGGAGGCTCAAGGCCTCTGAGAACCAAGAGCACTTGGGAAGTGAGAACAGCATAAAAAGGGGTGTCCCACAAATGACCCCATTTCCTTCCCAAAGGTTGGTGTGGCCAGCTTTGCTGAGAGAGCCCAGATGAGGCTTGGCCATCTCTCTTCTTACAAAATCAGAATTAATCTAAATAAGATCCTGCCAAGGCATATCACTATACTTCAGACATTCTGAAACAGGCCTTAGGAGAGGGTCAACAGTAGAACAGTCTACCAATGGCATCCTTCACTATGCCCTGTTCTCTCCTAATGCTTAGATTTAAGGATGACACGGCAACTTTCCTAAAAAGAAGGTATTAGTGCAATAATCCTACCTTTCACAATTACACAATCCATACAATCCAAATGAAAAAGTATATGCATCCCAATGTTTATAGCAGCATTATCAACAATAGCCAAAGTATGGAAAGAGCCCAAACGACCATTGACAGATGAATGGATAAAAAAGATGTTGGGGTGCTCGGATGGCTCAGTCGGTTCAATGTCCAACTTCAGCTCAGATTGTGATCTCACAGTTCATGAGTTCAAGCCCCACATCAGGCTCTGTGCTGCAGCTCAAAGCTTAGAACCTGTTTTGAATTTCATGTCTCTTTCTCTCTCTGCCCCTCTCCCACTCACATTCTGTCTCTCTCTCTCTCAACCAAAGACATAAAAAAAAAAAAGATGTGGTGTGTGTGTGTGTGTGTGTGTGTGTGTGTATACTGAGTATTACTCAGCAATCAAAAAGAATGAAATCTTACCATTTGCAAGTACATGGATGGAACTAGAGAGTATCATGCCAAGCAAAATTAGTCAGAGAAAGACAAATATCATATGACTTTACTCATATGAGGACTTTAAGATACAAAACAGACGGACATAAGGGAAGGGAAGCAAAAATAATATAAAAACAGGGAGGGGGACAAAAACATAAGAGACTCTTAAATATGGAGATCAAACAGAGGGTTACTAGAGGGGTTGTGGGAGGGAGGATGGGCTAAATGGGTAAGGGGCATTAAGGAATCTACTCCTGAAATCATTGTTACACTATATGTTAACTAACTTGGATGTAAATTTTATAAAATTAATTTAAAAAAATGAAAATGTACAGTTGACCTGTGAAGAGAGAGGAGTTAGGGGCACTGATGTCCAACTCGGTAAAAAATCCACATATAACTTTTGACTCCCTCAAAACTGGACTACGAATATCTTACTGTTGACTGGAAGCCTTACCAACAACATACTGAGAAACATATATTGTGTATGTTATATGTATTATATACTGTGTTCTTACGACGAAGTAAGTTAGGTAAAGAAAATGGTATTAAGAAAATTATAAAGGGGGCGCCTGGGTGGCTCAGTCGGTTAAACCTCCGACTTCGGCTCAGGTTAGATCTCATGTTCGTGGGTTCGAGCCCCGCATCAGGCTCTGTGCTGACAGCTATCTCAGAGCCTGGAGCTTGCTTTCAGTTCTGTGTCTCCTTCTCTCTCTGCCCCTCCTCCTCTCATGCTCTGTCTCTCTGTGCATCAAAAAATAAATAAAACATTTATAAAAAAAGAAAATTATAAGTAAGGTAAATGCATTTACAGTACTGCACTATATTTATTGGGGGGGAAAATTATGTATAAGTGGACCATGTAAGTCAAACCCATGCTGTTCAAGGTTTAGCTGTACTTTGCTAATTTCTAGTGAGTGGAAGACTACTTGTTACAACTTCCTCCAAGTTATCCTTTTATGGACTAAGGAAGCCACAGACTGAAGCTGGTAACACTCACAAGAGGCTGGCTGTAACTTCCTGTATTTATTTTCGTGAGGCAATTACCATCAGGACTAGTGGTCTGGGGTCCACAGAGAAAAGGAATCATAAACAAATTCAGGTATGGACACTGGGGAGAGAGGGTTTCCAGGAGATGGCCTAGAAGACTTTGGAGAAAGACCCACCCATGGTCCAAACTCAGCTTGACCACTGCCCATCTGCATGACCTATACAACCTGTTGCTTAATCTCTCTTGGTCTCACCTTCCTTATTGTAAAATGGAGATAATAATACATACATCATCATCATCATCATCATCAGTCTGAGGATAATGAGTTAAAATGCTTCTTAGGAGTCTCTCTATATTAATTTTTTTGGAAGACAAATCCCACCAGAACACACAATTTGCAAAATAAACAAGTGGAATATGTTAAACTAAAGAGCTTCTTCATAGTAAAGGAAATCGTCAACAAAATGAAAAGGCCACCGTGGAATGGGAGAAAATAATTGCAAATCTTCTATGTGATAAGGGGTTAATATCCAAAATATATAAAGAACTCACACAACTCAATGGCAAAAAAACCAAACAATCCCATTTAAAAATGAGCAGAGAAACTGAATAAGTATTTTTCCAAAGACACACAGATGGCCAACAAGTGCAGGAAAAGGTACTCAACATCATTCATCATCAGGGAAATGAAAATCAAAGCCACAATAAGATCACTCACACCAGTAAGAATGGCTATCATCAAATAAACAAACAAGTGTTGGCCAGGATGTGGAGAAAATGGAAACTTTGTACACTGTTGGTGGGAATGTGAATTGGTAGAGCCAATCGGGAAACCTGCATGGAGGTTCTTCAACTCTTCAGAAATAAAACTATCACATGAACCAGCAGCCTCACTTTCAAATATTCAACCAAAGGAAATGAAAATAGGCTATCAAAGAGACATCTGCACTTCCACACTCATTGCTGCATTATTCACAACAGCCATGGTATAGAAACAACCATAGTGTGTGTTGATGAATGAATGGATAAAAAAATATGTGGCATATAGGGGCACCTGGGTGGCTCAGTCAGTTAACCATCTGACTTCAGCTCAGGTCATGATCTTGCGGTTCGTGGGTCCGAGCCTCCATGGGGCTCTGTGCTGACAGCTCAGAGCCGGGAGCCTGTTTTAAGATTCTATGTCTCCCTCTCTCTGCCCCTCCCCTGCTCATACTGTCTCTCTCTCTCTCTCTCAAAAATAAATTTAAAAATGTTTAATAATATGTGGCATATATATAATGGAATATTATTCAGCCATGAGACAGGAAGAAATCTTGCCATTAGCAAGGATATAGATGGACCTTGAGGGCATTATGCTAAGTGAAATAAATAACACAGAGAAAGACAGATACTCCATTGTATCACTTAAGTCCAACTTGTAGAAATAGAGAGTAAAAAACTGGTTTCCAGGGCTGGAGAGGATAGTGGGCACATAGCAAGAGACTGGTAAAAGAATATAAACTTCCAGCTAGAAGATCAACCAGATCTGAGGAAGCTAGTGCAAAATATGATGACTATAGTCAATAACACTGTTATATAATTTGAATTTTCTAAGAGTAGAACTTAAATGTTCTCAGCAAATAAATAAGTACATGGGGTGATAGATGGTGTTAACTAATCAGATGGGGAGAATCCTTACACAGTGTATACATATGTCAAGTCACCATGTACATTAAAGATCTTACCATTTTATTTGTCAATTATACCCCAATAAAGCTGAAAGAAGACATATAACTCACTTTTTATTTTCCATTCTCTCTGTCTCTCTCTCTCTCTCTCTGGGACATCACCCTGAAATATAAAATTTCTGGAGCAGAACTTGAGCTTGTAGCTGAATCTTAACTTTCTGTAAGGCATTTCTACACTATGTTTTTGCTGAACACGGCTCAACAACGTAACATTCTCTGCCACTGAAAAACCAAAGTTAATGGCCCAATAAGCAAATGAAGACTATTTTGGAAAACGCACTTGGATGACAAGAGAAAAGTAGAGGAGTTGCCCTCCTGAGGATCTTAGAAGAGGATCTCAAGCATCCATCCATCAGTCACAAAATGCATTAGCTTGTCGAGCCTGGAGAATTTTTCTTCTTTCAAATTACAGGTGATATTTTATCTCTGGCAGAGGGTGGGAGACCACCTCATATGCAAGGGAAAATCAGTAACTAAGAAGAACACACACAAGTTTCAAAAATTAGTCACCAGTAACCATGGTAATGCAAATATTACCTAACAACTCACTGGGCTGTAAGTAACCAAGATGATGCTAAATAAGTTACTTTAAAATGGAAAATGGGCTCTCTGTATAGGAGTATCTGCACAGAACTAGATGGACCTAACACCAGAGTGAAAGCAGCCCAGGTTTGCCCCTGTGACCCAGGATCCGAGGTGCCTCTCCTGACCTGTACATGTCATATTGAGTTCCGTATCACATGCACACACAGCTGTGCCCACTAACAGCTGCAGGAGGAAGAGTGATGACATTTTATTTACAAACAAAGAGTGATGATTGGGAAGATGAGTCCTCTTATTCCCTAAACTCTTAATACAAGAATAATCTCTGCTACTGCCCACTGAGGACCGTCAGACTGGATGACAGACGTAGGTGGAGGTCTCTTTCAAATTCAACATTAGCAATGTCCTCAGGCAACACAAAATTTTCTAAAAAAACAACTAGGATGCATAATAAAATAACAATTTTCCCAGGGCGCTGGGTGGTTCAGTTGGTTAAGCATCGGTCTTCAGCTCAGGTCACAACCTTGCGGTTCACAAGTTCAAGCCCAGAGCTGGGTTTTGTGCTGACAGCTCAGAGCGCAGAGCCTGCTCAGGTTCTGCGTCTCCCTGTCTCTCTGCTCCTGCCCCACTCATACTCTATCTATCTCTCTCTCAAAAATAAATAAAACATTAAAAATTTTTTTCATTTAGTGATTTTCCCACTGTTGTGAGTAGTTTCAATTTTTTGTGTATACATTAGTTTTCATTAGAACAAGAGCATAAATATTTTATGAATTTTAAAATTATTCCAAGAATTGGCTGCACACACTCTTCTAAATCAAACTTAGTGCATAACTTCTGTTCATGACACGCAGTGTCTGGTACACATGATACTGGTACCAAAACACAGCTCCAGGGCTATTTCCCCCCAAGTGGTCCCTGGGTTTCCATTAGAATTTCATGGAGGCTCTTAAATTGCAAAATCCTAGGCCATATCCAAAGCCGGCTTAATCTGAGTCTCTAGGGGTGGGATCTGAAAACATACATTTCTAAAACATTCTCCGGGCAGTGAGTGTGTTCTCCAGTCTGAGAATCCCATCCTAGTAATTTCTAGTAAACTGAGGTCTCCTGCCAGTGATGACAGATGACAGGACAGTCACCAGGGGACACAAGCCAATACAGACTAATCAAACGCAGGGATATTGTGATTCCATGACTTTTGGCTGTGGTTTTGCCACAACTCAGGGTAAAAATCCAGCACAATACACATGTCTTGTATATGTATGCATATGACACAAGGATTTACAAACAACACAGGTGAAGGGCTGTGATCTGTCCTATTATATTCTCAGTTTTAATGCTATTGCAACCAACACAACTGGTATCACTGCTCACAAATTGGTAACATTTGAAAAACCCATTATAACTTCTATTGTCCTATAATTGTATCACTCAATAATTTTTACACTTTTTTGTATTATTCTCCAAATAGTAGGAAGCCATCCAATCTTTTCTGATAATACCCTAAAACTTGTACTATTTTAGTTATCTTTAAAAGGTGAACCAAGGTGAAATGAGACAATATTCTGCTTAAAGATATCCACAGAAATATATTTAACTGCTAACATTTAACTTATTTATTTATACCCTCTTTACCTCATGCAGATTATATAAATGCAGTAATTAACCAATGAAAAATAGTAAGAAAATGAAACTAAGGGAAAGTAAAGACAAGAAACTAAGTGTCTATAGAACAAATCAAATGAACAAGTAAAATTAAATATAACATGAGCCAGGAAATCTAGTCCAGTTGTTGACTCTCAACTTTCTGTCAATTAGTAGGAAGAGGAAAACATGATCAATTATGAAAATTCCAGTGTCCATCTGGGAAGAACAAAGCAATTCCTGAGAAGCATTCCCAGGCCTCTGGCTAGACTCCTACTAGGCTGGACTGAATGACCAGCCCTCCACCCTTCTACATACACACTCCTCCAGGGACAGCAAGCCCTCATGGTAAGAGCAGGATCCTCATTACAGCCACAACTACTTGATACATAGGTAAACTGATGGTCACTCTAGGGACTGCTCGCTGATTGGGAGGAACAAAACCTGGAGTCTAAAGTCACCCAATAACCCACTCCTCTATAAGCACTTTGTATTCACTTCTGTCCCAGCACTGACAACCTTGTTATCATGAAAACTGTTGACGGGGCTGAGCCTTCCCTCCCCACCAAGTCCACAAGGTTATAAGATTCCATGAGAACATTATTGGCTCTCTGTATTTCAGTAAATTCTTCATAAAACTGAGCTAAATGCTAAGCTCTTCTAGAAATTCCCACAAGGCAAAGTGATAGAAGCACAAAGAACTGAACTTCTTTTTTGATTCTATCATTTACTATTCATGATATATTGGCCAAGCCATTGGACTCTCATGGTTCAGTTTCTCATCTGTTAACCAAAGCCAGTGCTGTTCACAATGCAGGTTAGTCTTGAAGAAGAAATCCACACAGATGTAATGTGCCTGGCCCAGTTTCTTGGCACACAGTAGGTGTTGAATAAATATTAGTTGTCCCTTCTCCCATCAGGGATCTCTCGAAGACATTGCTTTTACCTGCTGCCGGAACCACATTAGTCCTCACCACTTCCTCCTTCTCCAAGCTTCTTACACAGGAAAAAAAAATCACCCAAGCAGAAAGCAAGGTTCCAAGAGCCACAGAACACTCAGCGTCTACACAATGGCGCCTTTGGAAAGGTTTCTTGTCTACTGTTTCCACTACTTCCACTACTTTAAACAGGAATTAAGAGATTGTTCTTAAAAAACAAATCTGAGAAAGGACTCATGAAACATCAAATAAATGCTGTAACCAAGGAATAAGAAAGAAAAATAACTAGTATATGCACAGTTAGAAGTCAAATATAGTTGCTAAAACGGGGTGCAGAAATCTATCTTGTCTTCACTCCTGAAGGGGCTAACCATTGCCTTGTTAATACTAAAGTAGCAGTCGTTTCTCTGCACACGCTATTTTTTTTGGATGGTAGAAGTTTAAAATTTATATCAGCATGTCTAGTCTAGTCCTGAACACAGGAAATATCAGTCATATTTTAATTTTTTTTAAACAGAATTGTCCCAGATTAAATAATGTGGTTGACCTACCTTTTCTGTGATATAGAAGTTAGAGCTATCAGCATGCTGCAGTGCAAAGTATTCATGGTTGGCAAGGGACCACCTTAAAAATATAAGCATAAACTCATCAGAAAAGCAAAAAAAAAAAGTGGTCATTTTCATTTTTATAGTTTGACACACATAGATGAATCAAGCACCCTACACTTGGAATTTGGCCAGTACCCAACACACCCCACAATGAGGATCCTAAAACAAAATGACATTAGCCCACCTTGCAGCACCCTGACTAATCCTTTCCTACGTGGATCATCTTGGTCATATTCCATGCCAAGTGCCTGGAATGTTGCTCACCTTGAAGCATTCCCTCTTCATGGCTTTGAGGCAGGGGTGTTTAAATATAATGTTACATTCCTCCCCCATTTTGAAGGAATGGAGCCGAAAGAGGAAAATGGAAGAAATTAATGCAATTTAAATTTTTGATAATTGTTACATTTCATTTGTCTTTTCTGCAATCCCCAATCACTATGCTTGCTGCATATGGAAACAGTCCAATTAAGTATCCCAGGTCTTAAATAAACTCCAAATAACACTCCATAATTCTGCTTTGGAAGCAGAAAAGCCTCATGCAATGCTTTCCCTTCAGATTGTTAGGTCAGCCAAAGAGAATTAGGAAAGCTGTAACATTGTAAAGTTCCATGGGGCAGCACAACTACACACTGACTTGTCCTTTACGGGACTTTCACCTTGTATGGGAGCCTGAATGGTCCTCTCAATTTATACCAGACAAGGTGTGTATTTAACCTCAAGAACTTCAGACTGCTCCCTTCAATGTAGGATGAATAAACCATAACTTTTCCAAATAAATAAAACCAACCCCCATGTGTATACACCAGCCATTTCGCACTTTCTGCTCTTTGAGGAACAACAGTAATTTTTCGGTTTAAGAGGACATGTAAATTTTACATAGTAATTCTTGATGTCCTTGGGGAGGTCAGGTAGTGACTTATGAATAATGTTTCATAATTGCTTGGGAATATTTTATTAGCTTCTCAAACTGTGGACTGAAACAAGTCAGATGTATCCTAAGTAACACTTACCCATCACAGACTTCCTTTATGATTGCAGACAGTGGTTTTTTCTGCAAAATAGCAAAAAGAGGAAACGTTTTTAGTTTCATTTCATCATTTTAAACTAAAAAAGAAGAAAGGGGACCTAATAAAAAGATATCTAAGTAAGGAGAATTTCCATTTGCTATTCTTGATTGTTGTCAATGAGTCTGTTGTTTTTCTCAAAGTGTAATCTACTGGCCATCACCACCAGATATTAATGACTTACTACCCTTGTGGTCCTTTTTTCTATTCTTAACATTTTTAGTTAATATGCATACAAAATATGCATCATATTTAACATAGCTGTGTTAAAATCAAGATGAAAACATAGCTCTGTTCAATAAGAGCCCCCAAGGTCAGACGCTCACCAGAATTCCTCGGGATTAGTACATGAAGCAGGCAACCAGCAGTGTGGTGTTATGCAAACAAGCTTGGATTCATGATATTTTTATGAGAACGCGTGGCAAATGGAATAGGAGGCATTGCGAAATTGTTTCTACAAAGTGCATAGAATTCTTCTTCTAACCGTGGCCCTGACAAATGCCAATCATGCAGCAGCTTGAGCTGGACACACTTGACTAATGAGACCATGACACCATGTGCCACGGTGTCAACTGGCCGGCTGACTACAGCTGTGCTTTAGGCCTAACAGCCACAGCTGTGTTCTGCTCTGCCTGCCCCCAGAGAGAAGGAATGCAGTGTGGAGAGAGACACACAGCCTACCCAGGGATGTTGAAACCTCTCTACTATGGACACAAACAGACCCCCCCCTTGTCTGTCTCCTGGGGTGGGCGGTAGCATGTCAGCAGAAAGAACAAATCATAGACGAGCAATAAAGGGGGCAGATAAATCAAAGAAAGGCGACACATGGTGTTGGATTTTCAAATACAAACATATAACAAGCTGTCCACATATAAACATGTTCTGCTTCTGTCCCTGTGAAGGGCAATATGGTGTGGGGAAAGGAATTCTGAGTCAAGCAGAACCAATTCAAATCCTAGCTCCTTACTGGTCTGTAGTATAATCCATAATCTCCTTAATTTACTGAACCTCAACTAATTTATCTGTAAAATAGACATAGGGCCTACTCATTTCACAGGACTGCTGTAAAAATTAAATTAAATGAGAGTTAACACAGAGCAAAAAAAAAATTCAGAAAGGGTTAAGGGCTAAGGTTCTGGCTTCTTACTCTCTCATGTCAAAGAATAGCCCTTGGACATGATATTACCATGTCTGCCCTATTAGTGAATTCTGAACACTGTTCAGAGTCCCTTCTAAGGGCCTCCAGCACCAGCTAAAAGCTGACTCCAGCTCATTCCATGGTGTTCTTCCAGTGAACTCCTGCCCACCAGAGATCTAGCCTCTACGACTGAGTCCACCACCATGTGTTCAAAAGAATGTCTGACTAAACTAAAAACCCAGTGGGAAGAAGGGGAACCTAGAATCACTGAGGCGTAGCAAGATGTTGGGGTATCCCAGCATCCTGAGTTGGTCTCCTTTCCAATAAGATGAGAAATAGAGATTGAGTTCTCCAATGAAGTTACATGTTATAAAAGCCAAGGGCTTTGCAAGAACTTATCCATTGTTTATGGCTTTAGCTTTGAATGGAGGGGCAGTGGTGGTGTCACAACTAAAGAACAAAGGAATTTTAGGAGTAGAATTTTGCCCAGAAGATGAGGATTTTGCACTTTCAACTGCCAGAGCCTTCTCCAGGCTATCTGTATTTCATGAACCCTATCACTCCTAGCCCCCTAATCTCACTTTTTGTACCCTCGAAACTGAAATCTAAATAACAAGGCTGTATGTCAGCCTTGAATTACAACAGGTCAGACCAAGAAAGCATTGCTACTGAGGTAAGAGAAGGCATCTAACACAACAGCTCCCAGAATTACACTTCCTAGTGGAGGTATCATAGAAGAATTTCTTAGATTTTAATTCAGGTCTGACTCATAGATTCAGAAACAAATTTAAATAGAAGTCTGTGGGGTATTATTATATCTAGAACATTCTTAGGATAGAGGTCAGGCATAAAGACCATGGGAGAACTCAGGGATTTAACAAAGATTATACAAAGGCTCTAAACCACTGATGAAAAGGAATCACAGTTAACTCAACATTACACATCCATAAGGCAGCCTTAGCCCCTCAAAGTAAATGTTATGCGAGGATGGGGTTGGCTCCATGGCCCACTTCACAACTGTTTTCTCCATTCTTCTTGTTGTTCCAATGAAATATTAGCCCCCACCATCCAAAGCTAGTGCCAGTGAACTTTCACAGTCCTCCTCTCCCTTCATGCATACACCTTATTTGACACTATCACTACTGCCTTCTTTTGGAAACCCTCTTTCCAGAGCTTTCATGGTATTTCCTTCAGTTTTAACCAATAAACCATCAATAAAAGCCAAGAGGTCCTTCAATTCTTTCTCTTTTGCCTCTAGCTTCCGAACTCCACATTTCTGTTCTGGTCTCTTCCGCTTTTGCTTAATCGGTCAGTTCCTCATTCACTTCAACTGCCCTGAGTGTATTTGGTTCTGGCTCCAAATAGTCTCTTGCTCATCTCTGACAGCTTGCCAGATACAGCACTTAACTCCCCTTCAGGCAGTTTATTAAATACACAACCAAACACCATCACTCTCACCCATCAACCTGCCCCAACAACAGCAGGACCTCAAAGGCCCCCACCCCCACCACGACCGTTCGCTCTGGTTGCCCCACTTCTGCTCAGGAGCATCTGCAGTCTTTGTTTCTTCACTTGCCAGGTCGACTGAGTTAAAGGCACATCATGACTTCTTACCTCCTAACTACTCTCATAACATACTGACACTCCCCATCCCAACTCCTGCTATCAGACAAATCCCCCCCCCCAGTTTCATCACCCTTGTCCCTAGTCCCAACCATTCCCTTCATTACTAAGGACTCACCACAAATTCTCAACCAAATGCTCCACTGGCACATTAAACTCCAATTAGTTCCTACACTGGGGTTGCCTCCATTGTACAGTTTTTCACATACATTTGCAGAGAATTCATCCTTGCCTTCCCCCCGCTTTTTTTTACACTATTTTGTGCTATATACACATTTCCACTGAGTCTCATCCTTGTTTCCTCCTCAAACTGTCTCCCCTTTATCCTTTCTAGACCTTACTACTACCTCTGTTAAGAGTTCTCAGGATGCCATCACCAGACCCTTGCAAATAAGTCTCCACATTCCCAATGTCTTTCTCTCCAATCCCTGGATTAGCCATAATTGGACACAATTTGACTTTCCCTACAAACTTTGCTCAGGTATACACTTTTTGCTCCAATAACCTCCAGATTCCCAGTGACCATCACTGATATGGTAGAATTCCCTTAGCTTGTCATCCAAGGCCTTCCACAATTTATGTTCAAGCAGTCAAACTTTCTACTAATGCTGTACGTGTTACCCACGCTTCTGGATTAGTCTATGATTCACCCAAAACAAACAAACATACAAACAAAAACAAAAAAGGAAAAAAGTCCCACTTCCATACTTACACTTTACACTGTCCATTGAAATGTTCCTCTCCTTCTTTCTGTGCCCTCTAATAATGAACTCTTCCTACTGCTAACATCCATTTCAAAGCCACCACCTTTAAGCAGATGTCCCTGATCTCCCCCATTACACAGACAGAGGTCACTCCTTCTTGGTACTTAGCACATTAAGTAAATCATTCCCCCAAACTTTGTGTTTCTGTCTTATCTTCTTGTTCCTTGAGAACAAGACCTCTTAATTCATCTGAGTTAATCTTCTCCAGGCCTCAGTACTGGTTACCACAGGTTATAGGTGCTAGTAGAATCTAAACCTACACTGTTGGTGGGAATGGAAACTGTACAGCCACTCCAGAAAACAGTGTGGAGGGTTCTCAAAAAATTATCAACAGAACTCCCCTGTGACCCAGCAATAGCACTGCTGGGGATTTACCCAAGGGATACAGAAGTGCGATCCATAGGGGCACATGTACCACAATGTTCATCGTGGCACTCTCAACAATAGCCAAATCATGGAAAGAGCCTAAATGTCCATCACCTGATGAATGGAACAAGAAGATACGGTATATGTATATATATATATACATATATATATATACAATGGAGTATTACATGGCAATGAGAAAGAATGAAATCTGGCCATTTGTAGCCACGTGAACTTGAGGGTGTCATGCTAAGCAAAATAAGTTAGGCAGAGAAGGACAGATACCATATGTTTGCACTCATAGGTCTAACAGCAGAAACTTAACAGAGGACCATGGGGAGGGGAAGTGGGGGAAAGAGTAAGGAAGAGAAAGAGAGGCAAATCATGAGAGACTCCTGAATACTGAAAACAAACTGAGAGCTGAAGGGGGAGGGGGAAAGGGGAAGGGAGGTGATGGTCATGGAGGAGGACACTTGTGGGGAAGAGCACTGGGTGCTATATGGAAACCAACTTGACAATAAACAATAAAAAAAAAATAAAATAAAATAAAATAAAAGAGACTCAATATATTTCTGTTCAATGGAAAACCTACACATTCACTTTCTGCTAATAAACAAACAAACAAAAGGCTTGAATATAAAGGAAACTATTCTGAAGAACAGCCTGGATTAATTAGCACACATCCTCTGTCCTACTATGTAACCTACACTGAGTGGCTCTAAGCAACTGCTGGCTGGAAGCTATTAGATGCGAGAAGGCTGTCACTTCTCCCTGCATGGATGACCCTAGAAGGAGTTATGTGACTCATGGCTTGGAAAAGCATTGAGTGAGCTAGCTGATAATAGGTGTAATTCAACAGGTAATAAGACTGATACCCATCAAATGACAGTCACCATCCATTAGCAAGGACACATAGGTGAACAGCATGATCATAAACTGGGACTGAACAAGATTCGCAAACAGAAAACACTAGTCCGGTGCCACCACTTTTCTCACTTCCCGTATGAAGTCCTCAGTTTGACATGAGTTTCCCTGTGCCACTTATATTCCAAGCCAAACGCCAGCCAGCTCTGCTCGTGTTTTGGTTAACATTTGCTCAGGTGGCACAAAACTTCTGCCTACCTGCCCGGTCCTCTAAGTTTGGGGAGTATGGTGACACTTTGATTGCTTTCTGTGGACCTGATGAACAATTTGCCTTTCACTTCATTGAGAGAAAAGGCTCAGGAGAAAAAGAAAATTTGGTCTAAATGGCAAAAGCTGGTTCTTCTCCCTGTGATTCCATAAAGCCTAAAGGAACTAAAAATAAAATTCTATACTCTATTTGACTCTATCTGGATTTAGAATATTGAGGCAAAATTATTTTAACTACCTAAGTATGTTTTCATAACTTAAAAAAAATCATAACTGTGGCGCCTAGCTGGCTTGGTCAATAGAGAGTGTAACTCTTTTTTTTTTTTTTTACATTTATTTGTTATTGAGAGACAGAGAGAGACAGAGTACGAATGGGGTAGGGGCAGAGAGAGAAGGAGACACAGAATCCAAAGCCGACTCCAGGCTCTGAGCAAGCTGTTAGCACAGAGCCCAATGCGGGACCCGAACCCCTGAACCGCAAGATCATGACCTGAGCCAAAGTCGGTCGCTCAACCGACTGAGCCACCCAGGTGCCCTGAGACAGTAATTCTTAATCTCAGGGTCGCGAGTTCAAGCTAATGTTGGTTGTGGAGCCTACTTCAAATTTTTTTAAAAAGTAACCAAATTCCTTAAGGCTTTGGTTTTGAAGGTCAAAATTATCTTCTTGGACTCAGCAGTGAGCTGAGATGGGAAGAACAGGAAATGGGAAGAACAGGATAACCTGGAGGGTTAGACAGTTACCAGATTTCACCATGCAGGTGATTAGGGATGGCTCCAGACCCCCACACTCTTTTCCTCATTCCCCTTAGCACAGTGAGGTCATCTTGTAGCACAGAAAAGTACTTCTTCACTTTATATTATTCTGGGGAAACTTTAATGTTGGCAGAAATATTTTTATTTGTCAAACAAAGTATGCATTGCCATATGAATCTGATTGGCAAAGTACCATGTGCCAACAGTATTCAAGGAGTAGCTTTTTTTGTTTTTTAAGATTTATTCCTCCCTTTCAACTTTAACTCTTATTCTCCAAAAGAATTCCCTTATCTAACTTATATTACCAAAGACAGCAAATCAGGAGAGAAAATTTCCTATACAAAAAGATTTGTGTATCTACTTTTCATAAGATTGCTAGATTTCTGAGAATGGCCAAATTCTCTAGCAATTCATTTTTAATCTTACGTCTCTGGCAACACTCTCTTCTCTCTATTCGTTAAAGTGGGTGTTGGTCCTTTGCTTTCCTTTTTATTGTCTCTCCCTTGTCTTTAATGAAATGCCAGTATCATAAATTCCTGAATCCATGCCTCCGTCTCGGACCATCTTCTAAAGTCTGGTCCAGCATTTCCAATAACCCCTCGTGTGGATCCACGTGGATGTCCTGCTGCCCTTTCATGAAAGCTTAACACTTCATCGTCTTCCTTACTAAACCAGATCTTCCTCTTGGCTCCCTTTTATCTCTTAAAAAAAATATGCTCTCACACAAACCACATGGTTCTTTAAAGGCATCAGAGAATCCCAAGAAGAAACATCCTTCAGAATCTCTGCTTGTTTGTTTAGGATCAGGCGAAGTCCAGTCTGCCTTGAGGTTCTTTCCCTTGGAGAGAGCCCCACGGTTCTGCCACATCCATGTCCCCGTCCCTGACATGTCTCTGACGAGTACAGTTCCCGTTTAACCACCTGTTCCAATCCGTTGGCCGAGGCATCTGTCCTGGAGGCTCACCTAGCCCAAAGGCTCATCTAGGGGCTCTTAAATCTGTAGGTGCCCACACTGCTGCCTGGACACCGACCCCTGGAAGCTGGCAGCGGCCCCAGAGATGTGACCACGTGCTGTGAGCACCTACATACTGTGGGCTGCTGTTCTAGCCTCTGACACTCACTTCTCAGGCACACACTTGTACCAAAATGGACAGTGCCCAGAAAACAGCCTGGCTTCACTGAAACCTTATTTACTTCAGATGTTTTTAATGACACAGGGGGGAAAGGGCTTATGTGGTGACATTAAGTGAACAGACACCAGAGAAGCATTGGGGATGCTGAATTTTTATCCACTCCCTGCTTTTCTACTATGAGTTCTCAACTTTAAGAAATGACCTCCTGGGCTTGAACCCCAACCTCTGCAGCTCCGGGTTTTGCATTAGGCTTATGACTTCTCTCAGTGTTTCCATTTTCTCTACTAAAAATAAACACAGTACTTCACACACAGTAGTATCGCGAAGATGAACTGTGATGGCACATGTAAAACCATTGAAACAGCACCCAGGTCAGGGTAAGGTCCTGCATAATGTTACCTATGAATAGCTTCTTTCAAAACTCTCGTATCCTGTATTGCCACTTTCCAGGTACTTTTTTAAAAAGTTGATAAAATAAATACATGAATGAATATCCAATTCCTCTTTTGTCTTTGAGTGACTCTAACCCCGGTGCTGCCTTTGGCTCTCATGTCCTATTCTTCATGCTTCAGCTCATTTTCATTTCGTTTTCCAACTTGGGTATACTTGCTATGGAGGAAGAGACCACCTGTGAGACACCTCTGTCACTTCCCAAGCAAGGGGCTGCTGGGCCCCCACAAGGTGTGCAATTAGTGAGTATTGTTTGATTAAGACCACATCTTCTTTTTCCGGACTTTTAGCATCCTTCCCTTTCTTCTGGTCTCTTTCTGACAGCCGCTAAAGCTCACGCAGGAGCTAAAGATGGAACAGAGCAAGAGGAAAACAGAAGCAATCTCCGATCCCCACCATGCATCTGCCCTTCCATACGGCCAGCGTCTTACAGTCCTTTAATTGCAAAACTATTTTCCACAGACACTTAAAGTTTTTGGTCTTAGTGTGTTAGAAAGCCTTTTTCCAATACTTTAAAAGAATGTGACAGATGCTTTATTCTGACACTTTGAGGCGGTACAGCACAGCGCTTGGGATTCTACTTTGCTTTTATAGATGGAAATTCATTGAACATATTCTGCACAGCAGTTATGAGTAATGTTGGCCCAGAAAGAAAAGAAACCCAGCTTCCACACGTCAGGACACCTCTGAGAAGGGATACGCATGTTAACTACGATTTGGCCTACAATAGGATTTGGAGAAACTTTAATGTACAGTAACCTGCCTAGTTCCCGGAGGTGCTTCCTGACATTGTGTCAATGACACAAGTCATCTTAGAACAGCTTTATTTTTTCCCTCAATAAGCCCTATGACGACTCTCCATGCTTCGGAGCCATATACCTTTTGTAAGGAGGAATCTGATGTGTTCTAAGAGGTGTGTGTGCTTACTCTGTTTTACTATCAGCAGCATGAATAATCTGAACGAAAATGACCAAACCACACTTTCCTGGGCAAATTTAGCTGGTTCTTGTAAAGCAAGTATTTTGATAACAGTTTCAATGTGAATCACTGACACAAGATTCCATTAAATGTCAGGAGTGACAAAGAGCTTCACAACCACATCTCCAAAGCAGTAAAACCATGTGTGTCCCATTAATTTTAAATGCTGAAAGATGATAGGCTATGCCGCCTTTTTCCGGACAAATGCTGATTCGTTTCAAAAATGGTTTCCTTATAGTGACTTGTTTCAGGCTTCATGAAACTCATTAAATATTTGCATTATCATTTTAGCAAGATAAAGTATAATCTTTGTGTCATAAAAATCACTGGACTGTGGAAATGAGCCAAGACATAAATAATTAGCGCTTTTGTGTGTTAGTGAGTTACACACAAGTGAAAAAAAGCTTTCCCTTTGGGGTACTCTGGTATTTCTCCTGAGTAGAAACTGTATTTCTCTTCAATTGAAAGGGACACTGAAATTTTAGAAAGCAAAAATACAAAAATGAACAATGCAAAAACAAAACACTACTCATATCAATTATCTTTTTTGATTCTCCTTCCTAGCCCCTGGCTATTTTATATTGCCCTAATATCAGTGTTGCTAGTGAAATAAGAAACATATTTTTCCCCAAGTTTCAGTATGTCAGGCAGCAATAACAACCATTTCTTATTTCCTATATCCCTCTCAACTTTCCCTGATATCAGTCCTTGTCAAGACGAATGCCCAGATGACTCCCAGTGGCCAACACACCACTGTCCTCCACACACACATGCAGCTAAGTGTTCTCTGCGAAAAGGAGGGATTCACACTCCAAACCAGCTCAGGTCGGATGGTCTGCCTACCTTCACTCCTAGGAAATAGTCTACTTTTTTGTGTCAAATTCTTATGTGGAAGGTTAATAAGTATTTAGGTACATGATTTAAAATTCAAAGGGCAGACAGGCTCAGTAGAATAAACAGACATAACTGTGGATCCTGATGGATAGGATATTATCAGACCAGATGAGCAGATATAAGCAAGCCAGAACCTTACTTGGGTCAGGTTCAATTTAAACACAGGATTATGAAGGTTTATCAACTGCAAAGAAACCGAGATTGGATACAAGACAGCGGTCAAAACCACGCTGAGAGGAACTGGTGGCAAAGGGAGCTTTTAAGAAGTGAGTTTACTTTTTCAATTTCTCCCTCCCTTTCACTTCTTGACTCTCTTTGCTGTGTAGGGGCATACTTGTTTGTGAGTGGACATGCTAATGCCAATTCATCCTTCTTTCTTGAATGGTAATGGGTGTGCTGGGACATCTGCCAGCAAACAGTGCATGGACTTCCATGTCTCAAATAGATGTCCCATGAATGGGACAATGGTAATCTAAGGCTGAACCATAACCTTGAAGAATAATAAAACAGGCTCCTCTCAAAGAGTCTGGAGTATGCAAACAATGGCCATAACCTCATGCACTTTCTAAAACTCCCCCCTCACTTTGAGATATCATCAACCCAGACTTTTATTATCTATCATCACTTGGCCAGCCCTTCTGACACTAACGGTAATAGGAATAGCTACTGTTTATTAACCAACTACCATACACCTCCTACTAAGTATATTTTACAAATGAGAAAACTGTCACAGGATCTTGAGATGTTAAGTAATTTGCTCAAAGCCTTAGAGCATCTGGAACAAAGCCAGAATGTGAACCTGGACCTATATGATTTCAGAATCCGTGTTCTTTAACTCCGTCCCAAATTTGGAGTCCTGGAAACTAAGTGCCCAGAGCTAACACCCAAAGGTGCTGGACTTTTGGGTCTCTTTGTTCCTGGCATATAGTGAGTTTGTGATAAACACTATTTAAGGCATGATGTTTTAGCACTTCCATGAGAATAGTACACGACATGGCTTTGTAATGAAATCCTAAGTTAACACTGAGACTTCTGACATCCAGTGGGAGAATTCTCTGTGCTCTGGTCCCCTTCCCACCTTATGCCCAAATCCACACCTCACTTCTGTGCAGTGCCCTTCTGTCTGTGTGTATCCT
The DNA here is from genome assembly GCF_006229205.1 of Suricata suricatta. NCBI lineage: Eukaryota > Metazoa > Chordata > Mammalia > Carnivora > Herpestidae > Suricata > Suricata suricatta. The sequence goes on along the minus strand of NC_043701.1, from coordinate 39,772,727 downwards.
CCCATAACCTCAGACTCAACTCCCACCCCAAAATTGTTTCCTAATTTGCAACTTTTACTCATCTTCTTCTAGTTTGCCAGAAAACAAGCTTGGAATCAACATTACAGCTCCCTTGCCCTTCATACTGTTGGTTCTTCAGCCCTACCAAGTCAATCTCACAGGTACTTACTAAACCTTCTTTCTTCTGCTTTAATAGAGAAGCTATTAAAAACAAATGATATTTGGGTTGCTTAGGGCACTTTTGGTTAAATCGTCTAGTAAATGCAAAGCCATGGCTTAATGGATGCTCATGTGACATATAAACAATGTCATTTGCATAAATGAGAGAAGGGCAAAAGAGGCAACCCAGAGGCAAAAGATGTCTATGTCCTATAAACAACTCTTGATGATAGGACCTATGATGAGTTTTTAAGGAGGAAAGTGACATAATCAAGTGCATTTTCTAACAACAGGTGATTGCACTGGAGGGCAAGAGACCAGTTAAGTAGACAAACTGGCCAGTGCATTGAAACCCCAAGAAAATCTGAAAGGAGGTACAGCCATATAGATAATTGCCTTATTCCCTTACCACTTGTGTAAGGTTTCCATGAACTGTGAGTCGACCTAGATATCCCTCCACTACCTTGATAGATGTTACCATAATTTGCCCAGCTATTCATACAAGGAATCTCTCCCTTACCTGAAACCCCCTACCTAAACTCAATCATCTATTTCATGTCAGTTTAATCCTACTATACATCTTGATGAGATATGCTTCACTTCTTTCTATCTCCCACAGCATATCACTTCTTGCCCGGGGTTCCGCAAGGGCTGTCTAAATAATCTCTCTTATGTTATTTTACCTCTTGCAAAACATACAAATGCTTTGGAAGAGAAAGGCAGCAAACATATTTCTCCTCTCAACCGAGAATTCCATTTAATTGAGCAAGAATGAACGCTAGCATTCTGCTTTTCCTTCTGAAAATGAATTGCAGATTTTAGGTTGCTTTCAGCAGGGAAATTTTCTAAAAGCACAAATCATACCATGTCAATCCCCTACTTATAAACCTTTCCTTTTCCTGTGGCTCTTGGATAAAGTAGTAAGTCCATTTAGCTCCTAATAACAGAGCCTCCAGTCATCCAATCAGCCAAATCCACAGCCCCTGTTCTCTCCCACTGCAGAATTTCTCTTCAGTTCGAGAGAGGTAAGATATTAGCCAGGATCTCCTCAAATATTGCCTCTCCACTATTCATTCTGTTCTTTTTTTTTAAATATTTATTTATTTATTTATGAGAGAGAGAGAGTGAGAGAGGGGCAGAGACAGAGGGAGACAGGAAATCTGAAGCTGGCTCTACACTATCAGCATAGCGCCTGACGTAGGCTTTGAATTCACAAACCATGAGATTGTGACCTGAGCTGAAGTCAGACGCCTAACTGACTGAGTCACCCAGGTGCCCCACATTCTTTATTAGTAGGACTGATAGCTAGACATGGGCTGCAACTTCCTAATGTATCCTTTTAACACAGCTTCACATTCATATTTTTCACTACTTTATCTTTTGGGCTATGTTCTGGATGAATTCCTCATTCTCATTCTCCAAGTTATCAATTTTCTCTTTAGCCAAATCTACTCTGAGGTTACTCTATCTGCGCATTTTATTGTTTTTACTTACTTTTGTAGTTTTCCTTTTCTTTTTTATATTTCACTTACTGTATGTATATTTTCCATTTCTAAGATTTCTAATTGATTCTTTCTAAAACCCATATATTCCTCAATTTCTATCTGCCTCCTTTGTGTTCATAATCTTCTGCTTGTGTAGATACCGTCCTTTCCCTTTGGGAGATATCTGACACACTTATTTGTAAGTCCTCCCTTGTTGCCCTCTCTGCTCCTCCACACTGCCCAGGGAAAACAGGGCCCCCAGAGCAGCAGTGGCAGCAGATGTGATAAAGAGGGACCAGATGTGGGCAAATTTCCTGAGGTAACTGACTGAACAGAAGGCTGAGGGAGAGGAAGGAGCCTAGAAGGACATACAGTTTCAGCTTCAGCAAACTAGGTGTATCACCTGGAAAAGGAAAACATGAAGATTCCAAAACAAAACAACACAGGTCTTGGAACAATAGGACAGTTTTGAATATACTGAGTTTGTGGGGCAAAGGACATGCAGATGACATATACATGGCCAAGGTAAATAGGCTGATACGTGGCTGTTTGTATGGGTCAGGAGGTCAAGAAAGAAGTCAACCAGAAATGACCAGCATCCTATGGTGATGAGGCTGATAAAGAGATCACCACAACCTTGTCCAGAGTTATGGTCCATCTACAATCAGTTTGAAAATGGATATATCTTATCTCAAAGTCATTTGGTTGTCTTTTGATCATGGGTGGCTTTGATGGAAGAACAAAAATAAATCTTCCCAAAGTCAATTAATAAAACATAATAATATATTTAGAATGCATAGTGGGAACAAGGAAAGGCATGTTCTTCTCACCAGGGCCACCCCCTTGCAGAAAGATTTCTCTACTGAAATCTACCTGGAAAGCAAACTAAAATCTGCAATTCATTTTCAGAAGGAAGAGTGGAATGCTAGCGTTCATTCTTGCTCAATTAAACTGAGCTCATGGTTGAGGGGAGAAATGGGTTTGCTGTCTTTCCCTTCTAAAGCGTGGCAAACTCTATTTTATGAGGTTATATAGACTCTGTCACACAGAGAGAGAGCTAAAGCAGAAAGGGAAATGACCCGGTCACTTTATTGTAAAGGAAGTTTAAGTAATAACAGCTACAATAGCAAATCCAACAGTTGCACAAATCAGATGAGGGGTGACTATTCCTGTCAGAGTGTCATTCTACCTTGTTATGACATCACACAAAGCAATAGTCCAACATCACATGGGCTTTGTCACATCTTTGTTATGTGGAACAGAAGGAGCTCCTGCAGTTGCTAAGTTTGGACACTGTGTAAAGTAAGACGAGGTGAAGAATTAGTAGGACCATTTTACTGAGGGGGGGTACTGAATCTCACACTGAAAGTTACTGTGGAAACCAGACGAGTCTCCGACACGAAGAGTCAGAAATGTAGAGGGCCTCACAACATGATTTCCAAATCTGGCCCCAAGAGCATCAGCATCACCAAGGAGCTTGATAAAAACGGGAATCCCTGGGCCTCCGACTGTACCTACAAATAATCCTCTCCGTATGTTCAATATGTTTCGTGAGCGATTCCAGCAAAGAACCAAGCTTGGGAACCACCAATTTAGTCCATTCTCAACAGAGAGAAATTCATCTATTGCCCAGGGGACTGGTGGCAATGTCTCGAGATATTTTTGGTTGCCAAAACTGGGGGAGGGGATGTTCCTAGCACATAGTGGGTAAAGGCCAGGATACAGCTTAAATCCTACAATGCACAGGACAGCACTCATAATTGAGAATCATCCAGTGCAGGGGAGCCTGTGAGCCTCAGTACATTAACAGTCTGTCTTCAGCTCAGGTCATGATCTCACGGTTCAGGAGGTTAAGCCCCAAGTCAGGCTCTGTGCTGACAGCTCAGAGCCTGGAGCCTGCTTTGGATTCTGTGTCTCCCTCTCTCTCTGCCCCTCCCCTGCTCACACTTTTTCTCTCTCTCTCACTCTCAAAAATAAATAAATAAATATTAAAAAAATTTTTTTTAAAGTATCATCTAGTCCAATATAATCTAACTACTCAGGAAAGAACAGTTTAGGAAAATTAGAGGACTTTCAATTTTTGCAATGCAAAGCTGGAACATCCCTTTTCAGAAATCCAATCTCATTTTCTCGAGTCTATGGAATTTTAAGATTTTATGTATTGTAGTAAACTACACATAAAATTTCCAGGGGCGCCTGGGTAATTCAGTCAGTTAAGCTTTTGACTCTTGATTTTAGCTCAGGTCATGTCTCATAAGTTGGAGAGATGGAGCCCTACATCAGGCTTTGTTTGGGATTGTCTCCCTCTCTCTGCCCCTTCCCGGCTTGTGCTCACATGCTTGCTTCCTCTCTCTCTCAAAATAAATAAATAAACTGAAAATAAAACGTAAAACTTACACTTTCAACAATTTTTATAAGTTTTTTTTAATGTTTATTTATTTTTGAGCGAGAGACCCAGAGTACGAGCAGGGGAGGGCAGAGAGAGAGAGGAAGACAGAATCCAAAGTAGGCTCCAGACTCTGAGCTGTCAGCACAGAACCCAATGCAGGGCTTAAACTCACAAACTGCAAGATCATGAACTGAGCTGAAGTCAGATGCTTAATCGACTAAGCCACCCAGGTGGTCCCTAACCCATTTTTAAATGTATCGTTCAGTGGTATTAAGTACATTCATATTGTGCATTCTATGTGCTACGTGATCTTGAAGTGCTGAATTCAAAACTTATTTTGAGCTCAGTTGTCATTTTAGTTCACCAGGCTGTCGATATTTAAATGTCACAGGAATTATGGGTTTTCAGGCTACAGAACTGACTTTAATGCACTTAAGCGGAAGTCTGTATTATTGGTTCCAGTCTTGCCTGAAATACAAAAAGCTTATTCTATGTGCCACTCTGAAAAACTCATAATTGACTGCTACTGGTTACCATTATTAAGCAGAGTGTTGAATGACGATCTCACTGAATCCCCACAATGCCAGGAAGGATGTATGAATATTGCCAGTTCTTTCTTACAAAGCAGGAGGCTTACCCCCAGTCACACAGCTCTTAAATGGCAGCCCACACTTTCAGTCCCTATCAGTCTGCCCCCCATCGATGCTTGTAAGCGCCAAGCCAAACTGCCTTACCAGGGTCCAGCCTCAACAGGATGGCTCACTGCAGGTGGGCTCCTTCTGGAGCAACCCAGGCCACTGGCCACATTTTCCCTCATTTTAAAAGAAATGCCATCTTTGCTTTCATAACACAGAGTGTGCCTGGAAGTGACATCATTAGTGGCTGGAGCAGGCAAACTTAGCTCAAATCACACTGGTGTAAATGGTGGGAACGATTAGGGAGGATCGTAAGAGATGGAGAATCTGAAAGAGAACTACTTAGCAAGTGAAATAAGTCCAAGAAAGGCAAACACTACACAGTGCCACTTATGTGGGATTTTTAAAAAATAAAACAGAGAATAGAAAGATGGATGTCCTGGGGCTGGGGAGGTGGAAGAAATAGGGAGAGGCTGGTGAAAGAGTACAAACTATCACCTATAAGATGAATAAGGCTTAACGTGAGACACGGTGACTACAGCTGATGACATTGTATTGTGTAATTGAAATGTGCTAGTAGAACTTGAATGTTCACACGCACACACACACACACACACAAATAAATATGTGAAGTGATGGGTGTGTTAATTAACTCTATGGGGGAGTATCCTTTCACAGTGTATTTGTAGATCATATCCCCATGATGTACACTCTAAATATCTTATAATGTTATAAGTCAATTACACTTCAATTAGGCTGAAAAAAAATTTTTAAAAAGGAGGTACCGAACAGATTTATGGTTTAGTAGAAATTGCCTGGATTTTAGTATCACGCAGTGTTGGATTCAAATCAGTAGCTTCCTAGCTGTGTGATCTGAGGCAAATTAATGAACTTGTGAACAATTATGAACTAGGACGTCTAAAGTCTGCCTTGTTGGAATGAAATACTCCATGCAAGGCATTTAACATACTGCCTGGCACATCGTATGTGCTCATCAGATGGCCTGTGCTATTATTTCTACTGCTGCTGTTATTATTATGTATAGAATGAGCAGAACTCCAACATCAAGCCCAAAAATTTAAATGTGCTTTATGCAATTAATGAGCTTTAAAAAGGTCTTGGGTAAATCAAATTTATGCATATTGGATTATATCTTAAATATCTATAGAAGGGCACCTGGTTGTCTCAGCCGGTTAAGCGTCCGACTTCAGCTCAAGTCATGATCTCACGGTTCGTGGGTTCGAGCCCCACTTCGGGCTCTGTGGCGACAGCTTGGAGCCTGGATGGAGCCTGCTTCAGATTCTGTGTCTCCCTCTCTCTCTGCCTCTCTTTTTTTCTCTCTTCCTCTCTCTCAAAAATAAATAAACATTAAAAAAATGTAAAAAACATATCTACAGAAACAGGATAGCTGACGGGAAAATGCAGGAGTTATTTTGTACGTGCTTGCCTGAAAACACATCATGTAGGTTTTTTTTTAAAAAATAACATCCCCAACCATATATAGGCAGGGGGTGCTACTAGAATTTTTCAGTTAGGAGGATGGAGAATATCAATGTTTTGTTCTCATCCTTACTGTTCATAGTTCAAAGCTAAAGTACATACACACAGAAACAGAAATCAATGTGAGGGACCACAGGGTACAAATGTATGTAAAACACAGGCTGACTGACCACTGGGAGCATATAATCCACTTCAAAAGACATGTGTACACTAAAAAGAAATGTAAGTAACATTAGGTGCAGACTACATTAACTGAATAAAAGCTACAGGCAAAGAAAGTGATACAAGAAATGAGAAGGATAGAAAAATAACTGCATTATAACACACTCAGAAAAGGTCTGAATACAAAGGAGGCTCTGGGAGTGTTAGCAAAGCCAAGATTTAAAGGAACGAAGGGCTGAACGGAAGGCAGGAGAAATTCAAGCGGGCTTACCTTAAGAAAGAAACTGCAGGAAGCGAACAACATACAAGCGTGTGCAGGGACACACTTCTAAAGGAACAGCTTCTAGATAGTAAGGTGGTACTTGAGAATTGCACACCGCAACTCTGAACCCTGGGTAGTATGAAGATACCTTACACCCTGGGTAATAGGAAGGGAAATCATGGAGGGACCATTGCGTCAAATTAAAGAGTCTGACTCAAGTCCTAGGATCACTCAAGAATCATCCATGACTTACTTTATTTTAACTGTGGTACACTTTCCTCAAACAAAATCTTTCACAAAAGCATGCAAAAATCAAACAGGCCGGTACAAGCCGCTATTGCAGGAGTGAGTGCGGAGAGCCTGCAATCACACTGCATACACCCCTCAGCCCGGAAGCAATTGGGAAGGATTTGAGAAGGATCATTGAGAAGGATTCAACGAAGGTTAAAAACCATGCAGGGGCACCTGGATGGCTCGTCGGCTAAGTGTCCGACCTCGGCTCAGATCATGATCTCACAGCTTGTGAGTTTGAGCCCCGCATCAGGCTCACTGCTATCTGCGCGAGCCTGCTTCGGATCCTCTGTCTCCCTCTCTCTCTGCTCCTCCCCTACTCTCACCTGCACTTGCTCACTCGCTCGCTTGCTCTCTCTCAAAAATAAATATTAAAAAAACATATGTATCTCTCCCTCTCATTGTTTCTGGGCCTGAACCTGATGCATAACATCCTTCCCGAGGGCTTGTCCAGTGCACAGATATTAGAGATGACCCAGACCCTTTGTCTGCCCAGATGGCTTAGGCTAGCTTTTCCTACATTTCCTTGTAGGGACAGGATGGAGTCTGTACACTTGAGGTTGTGAAAACATCTAACCCATCCTTCTTGTACGTGAAATAACTTCCAAAAGTTGGTAATGCCTATCAGACCGCCTTTCTGCAGGTTTACATTTGGACAGTCTTAATCAATCACCTGCTTATACTCTGCACGCACACGGATGCTTATATAGAGGAATAATGTATCCATCAAGTGAAGAAGACCTGGTGGCCTGCTAGCAGGGCCTCACTGGTGACAGAACTGGTGTTACTTAGAAGTCATACTCCAAGCCAAGAGAGAACACAGAATCTAGACAAAGAGTTGCAGTACTGAGCACACAGACCAGAGGGTTAAGTACTGAGGCTGGGACAGATTTACAAAGAAGGAGAAAGATGTGGAACCATGAAGGAAACTCACCAAGACTAATCAGACAAGGAGGGGGAATCTCAGGATCACCACTTAATTGAGAATTGGGAGTTTCAAGAAGATCAGAATGAACAGCGAGGCCAAGCAAGGTGGAATGAGAACCACTTGGTTCAGCAAAGCAGAAGGCACTGCAGCCATCAGAGGGCAGCTAGGGGAGGGGAAAGTTGTTACCGATTCTCAGATTAAGAAGATACCAACACGGCACAGGGAGTGGCCTATACTGACAACATTTAAATCAACTTGGAATGGAAAGACAGAAACTGAATTACATGCTAGCAAGAGAGTTACTAGGTCAAGAGACGGATCTTCCAAGGCAGGAACAAAAGAGCTTATTGGTGAAAGCAGAGAAGAAAAGAGCAACTGAAGAGAACCCCTGGGGCAAAGCCCCAAGTAAGGGGAAAGGATGGGTTAGGACAAAGGGGCAGCTAAAGAGTGGGGGCGGGGGTTTGGGACAGACTGAATGCTCTGGGACAGGGGCAGGACCAGCCCTTCCCTCCTCTGCTGGCAGTGGGGGTGGTGGGACTGGAAGAGGGTGGCAGGAGACAAGGGCATTACGGGATCCTGGAGGCATGCAAACATAAGCAGAGGGCCTGTAAGGCGCACCCAGGAGTGGTGGCTTTCTGACCTCAGTGCTCGCCTTGGAAAGGAAGGAATGTGGGGGCAGGGCAGACAGGAGAAACCCAAGGCCTGAGGAACATGTGCAGGAACAGAACAGCAGCTGCCCAGAATGCTGGTGGATGGCCAAGAAACAGAAGAAAATATCATGGAGGAGTGCTAGGGAGCCAGTGAATATTCCACAGCACAAACTGGCTGCATGTCCAGTTAGCATTCTCCTTTATTACTAGGTGATGCCTCCCATTTACCCTTTGGTTGTCTCTCGTTCCTAAACATTAAAAACAAAAAGATTAGGCAGGGGGTGCCTAGGTGGTTCAGGCGGTTAAGTGTCCGACTTGGGCTCAGGTCACGACCTCATGGTTTGTGAGTTTGAGCCCACATCTGGCTCTCTACTGTCAGCGTGGAGCCTGCTTGGGATCCTCTGTATCCCTCTCTCTGCACCTCCCCCCAAAATAAACATTAAAAAATTGTTTTAATAAAAATAAAAACATTAGGCAGAGAAACAAGGAGAAAGCCAGAGAACCGTTCTTGAAGAAGGGCAGGTAAAAAGGAAAATCAGTGCATCTCATTTTCTAATCTAATGAGAACTTGCTTAAACTAGCAGCACCAAGGGCTGCCTTTATGGAGTAATTACTCTGAGCCAGGCGATGTCCTACATTCTTTTTCACACATTTTCTTTAATCTTCACAACAATCATGAAAGTGCAAAATTACTATGTCAGCTTTACAAAATGAAGATACTGAAGCTCAAAGATATCCTCTCACAAATATGGGGCTCCAGGGCCCCCATCCAGGTTTCAATGTCCTGGAGATGGTACTGCATTGCTTAGGCCACACTAACTCTTGTCAGGGTGCTGAAGGTTCTATACCCTTGATTGAAAAATAAGCTGTTCAGAAAATAGTAAGTTAGCCAGGACAGGGGGTGGGAGCCTTTTAGGCTCCGTGTGGCCAAAGAAGCACCCACCGATGGCCTCAAGTGGCTCCTGAGGGTGAAAGTCAGCAACAGACCATAAAGGCCAAAGCAGTAGTGGCCAATGAGATAGTTTACAACTCCTCTGACAGCTTCCTGTGGTGCAGCAAACTCCTCTTGTAAATAGCCCGTAGGGGCTATTCCCACTGAGTAGACGTGCAAAATTGTCTCTTTGCAATTTAGAGAGAAGACAAATCAGTCGACTTGTGCAGACATCCCCCTGAACCCAATGGGCATCACTAGAGCAAAGCTGAGCAGAAATGAGCTCCTTTTCCCAGTTATCCATTAATTAAATAACCATTGGTTAAGGACACACTGTTTTCCAGGCACTAGAGAAACTGGTCTCAAAGATGAAGCGATTTACAGGCTCATGACGGTTTCTCATGAGCCGCTGGATCAGAAGGTGTGGGAGCCCCTGCATCAGACTCCCGTAGTGCTCCTCACAGCGCAGAGGAAGGGCCCCACCTCTGGCCGACAGAATCAAAATCTCTGCAGCTGGTCTGGAATGTGCATTTTTCACAAGCTCCCTGGGTGATCCTTGGGTACCTTCAAGGTTGAGTCAGACCACAGGTTCAAGTTGACAGACAGTGACAACACAATGGGATAAGTGGAAGGATACTCAAGGGTTTAGAAGAACACGGCACAGCAAAGCCAAACCCAACTTCTGGAAATAATCTTTTAGTGAAATAGTAGCCACCCAGGGTAAAAAGGAGCAAAGAGCTTTCTGAACCAAGGTATAACATGCCATAGGAGAGAGGCAGGTTATACGCCCTCACTGAACAAGGTAAAAGATCAGGAAAAAAATCAAGTACCAATCTTTGCTCAAGTCTCGCTGCATGTGCAAATACATTTCCAATTCTTGTGCCAACTTCTGGCTCAATCAAGAAACAACCTCTGACGTGAGCAGTGCCCTGAGTCTCTCACTCCAACTTCAGCAGCTGTAGGGCAATAAGGGGTTAGGTTTCTAATCCTTTGTGTGCAATACCATGAGGCCCATGATTTAGCCAACCTGTTTAAAAGTTTGGTCTTCAGAGTAAGGGAGACCTTTCAGAGTAAGGGAGACCTGAGTTTGTGTCCTGGGCTCACGGACGGGCAAATCACTTAACTTCTGTGAACCTCATATCTGCATTTGTAAAACCGGAATCATCACCAAGAATGAGACAAGGACACATCAGGTGCCTCCTGATACAAGGCCCCAGAAAGGACACAACATCATCTCTCTGGCATTTCACCTGGTAATGCAAAATCTGGGAAGAAAGCATCAGAGAGACCAAACTGAAGAATATTCCACAAAGCTGTCCTGTACTCTACAAAACTGTCAAAATCACAAAAGATGAAGACAAAACATTCCAGGTCAATGGAGACCACAGGGACGGGATCATAAATGTAATACATGAACCGGGAGAGATATTGGACTGTGGGAAAAACATGTATAAGGGACCTTATTGGGACATGATGAATCTTGAATGTGGACTATGGACTTTGGATTAGATGACAGTTTGGACTGCTGTTCAATTTCCTGGCTTTTATAAAGAGACTATGGTCATGTAAGAGAATGATTTTGTTCCTACACTCAGTGTTTGGAAGTAAAGGGGGATGATGCCTCTAAATCACTCTCAAATGGTTCAGAACAGAGCTATATATTACAAAGAGAAAATGGAGAAAACAGTAAAGCATATGAAGCAAAATGTTAATACTTAAAGAAGCTGGATAAAAGGTAGACAGAAGTTCTTTGTACTATTCTTGCCATTTTTCTGTTTAAAAACTGTATTGAAATAAAGTTACTGCTCAAAACTTTCAACCTATGAAATACCAAGGAAAGACTGAGGAACCGTCAAAGGCTGGAGAAGACTGAGGAACCATGACGACTATATTACAATGTGGTTGGCATTCCTGGATTAGATCCTGGAACAGAAAAAGGACATTCGTGGAAAAACTGCTGACATCCAAATAGAGGTTGTAGTTTAGTTACCAGTAATATGCCGTTGCTAATGTCTTAATTTTGGGAAATGTACCAGTTACAGTAAGATGTTAGCAGTAGGGAAAACTGAGTGAAGGGGGTATGTAAACTCTCAATATAACCTTCATGATTTTTCTGTAAATCTAAAATTGTTCCAAAATAAAAAGATAATTAAAAGAATAAGTATTAAGAGACACACACAGCAAAGGCCATCCCCAAAGGCAAGAACAGGATGCTGACTCCAAAAACCCCTAAGAATATGTATCAGGAGCTACTGTCTGACGGCAGGGGCTCCCAGACAACCGGGGCGAGGGCAGAACTGAACGAAAATAATTTACAAAACCACTGACTTAGAATTTCTTGAGAAAGAAGCCCCAAGAACATTCAAATAAGTGCCCCAGACTTGGGGTACCAGGGATCTAGCTCGGTACTTCTCAAACTCAACTATACACAGGAGTCCCCTGGGGAACTAGCTAAAATGCAGATTCTGGGTTGGGAGGTCTGGGGTAGGGCCTGGGAGTTTGCATTTCCAGTGAGCGCCCAGGGGAAGCCCAAGCAACCATCCGCAGCCACACATACAGAGAAGGCAAAGCAACCAGACAGAAGGGGCCTGCCTGGGTCATGTCCCTGGAGCATCATGCCAGCCCAGAACCGCCATGTGGACTTAAGAGGTCAATTCCCCTTTGAAGCCGTTGGCTCCCTTGGCTGGTAGCAAACCGCGTCCTGAGTGTATTTAGTCTGCACCAGGTAGTCCCAAGCATATTTTAAAAATTCAACTCATATCCTCTCTCGAACAGCACATGAAAAAGGACAAACATCTGCCACCTGACACAAATGTATATAAAACTAGCAGATGGGCTTCTCTACCTACATGGGTTGCTTCTAGAGCCTCATAAAAACTACCTCATAGAACAGTTAAAATGACAATGATGAGCTGGACTGATGACACCTTTCTTGACAACAATCCTAAAGTTTTATCCTTTCTCACATTCACACTCAAGCTCAACTAAATCTGATTTGACCTTTATACTTTATTTTAACAAATAAAATATTTTATTGGTTTTATATTCTTGGGGATCCACACAATGCCATACAACTCTTACAGTATTCTTCAACCAGATAATAAAACACGACCAGGGGAAAAATGTATATAGACCATAACCATAGAACAGTATTGAGAACATAAATAAAAAGTGGAGTTTCCATGGTAGCCTAATTGGAAAATGCTAAAAGCCATCTAGAATTCTATATTATTTGCTTTATGAAACCCCAAGTGTACATATCTCAATCCTTTTTTTCCCTCAAATTATTTGCTCTAGCTGGCATAAGTAGCTGAGATAACCTGTAATCAAATCAAATCAAATCAAAACTACACCATAAGACTGTTGAGATCCAAGTGAAAGGAGGCCCTTCAAGGTAAGGTCACATAAAAATATTCTGGATATTATTTTTCATTCATTAAATATGTATTGAGTATTTACTACATGCCAGAGAATACACTAGACACAGTGCATTTTACGCTAATAATAAAATTACAATTAGCTGGGAGGCAAGCCCGAGCCCCTCCATCCTAATTTCATGATTAAGCTGCTACTATAATGTACTTGTTGGCTGCTTCTGCAAAAATCAAAGGGAGAGGATCAAAAAATTAAGTGTTGCGTTGCCTAGGATAAAGCAGTCTGCACACACTCATGAGCGCCTGCCAGGCAGGGCCGGGCCGGCCTCCACTGTGCCAAACGCCCGGAGCCCAGGCCACTGGGCCCTCCCGCCTCTCACCCAGCTTCAGACACAAACCCTGTATTGACACAATCCAAAGAGATGGTGAACGAGCATAAAAACCCCATCCATCATCACTGTATGTGGTACAGAAAGCAAACTACACTGCAACTATTATTGCACATATTTTTCAACACAGCCAGAGAGCGAAAGAGGGACAAAAGAGCTATCTAAAGTCTGTGAAAATTCCAAGACAGTAAGGACTGAAACGAACCCCCAGACTGCTGCCACCAGGACTGACCTGATCGATTTCCATGAGCTTGGGGTAGGCGCCCGGCCATTCTATGGCCACCTTGACGATGTCCGCGGGGGGCGGCATGGTAATCCCAGGGAGTCCAAAGCTTGTAGAACTGGGATCCTACAGTGCAGACCGCCGCACGTGTCTACACCTAATGAGGAATCACAAAAAGAAAGAAAAGTTGCTCATTGCCGATGCAGGGCAAATTCTGCTTCATCACTTCCTGTTTTCACTGGTGGTTTAGGTATGAAAACGGCTCTGGGTGTACAACACACAGGGCACCAACTGCACCACCGGCCGCTCCTGAGGAGAGAAGACAGATGAGGGGAAGGTGCCAACGCCCTAGAGTCAAAGCGGCTAGGGGATGTGGTCCCCGTGAGGGACACTTTGTCCCTTACCACGGGGGTCCGCTCCCAGTGGTGCCAGGGTCTGAATGAGCAGGGCTCACTCTGTCCAGAAATGCATGTAAACTTCTCGCGCTCAACAGTCTCCGGAAGAACAGATTGCCCAGGAAGTCATGGTCAGGAAGCAGCATTTCTTTAAAGTGTTTTCTGTGTGTCACAAATAGAGCTCTGCACTATAGCAACCAGGATATCATGAGGAAGGAGAAATGCCCTGAGGTTCACACACATGCATACACACACTCCCTCCCCAAGGCCAGTTCACACACTGCTCCGTCAGGAGGGAAGAAAATTGACTGATGTGCACAGTGCGGCATTCAGAACGGACCTTGAATTCTCACTGGAATGAATAGTGTTGTTTTCACAAAGGAAGGAAGATTATCCTCTGCCGTCTCTCCCAGATTAGCCTGTTTCTTTAGGAAGACTTTTTAACTTAATATTTTTGAACAGATCAGACATTCAGGTGATTCAAAACTTAAATGTGTGCCGTGAGTGTGTGTGTATTGTGTGTGTGTGTGTGTGTGTGTGTGTGTGTGTATGAAAATACAGTGGAAAATCTCTGTCCTCTTAAAGGTGCACATCCACCCGGACCAATAACCTACAACAGGGACTTGTTAAATAATTATGGAGTCTCATATATGCAAACACAAGTAGCAAATCTGTACTAGGGTACTTCTCTTCATAGTATCTATGCTCCGTCATTCACCTGACAATTCTACGGGCAACGTGTTATGTTTGTACCACATCACCTCAATTCAGGATCCCAACCAATTACATACCCTAGAATAAGAATTAAGAAAACAGGTTCTAATTTGAAAACAGACTGTTGTAAATAACAGGTGACACTATTCAAAACAAAGAACACCCAATCCTGAGGGTCAAGAGAACAGATAATGAAAATTAAAATGCATTTTGAGCAACCTCCTCCTTACCACTATACAAAATAAGCTAGAATTACACTAAAAGAGGCCATCTAACCACCCAGGAATCAAAAGCCAAGGGTGCTTTTCTTCCCCTTTCACTGGTATCTATTTCTCAAAGACTGCTGAGACAAAACCTGTTGGACAGGTGAGAATTCAATGCTGTGGCTCTCCCTGGGTCTCCATGGAGAATAGGATAGCAGCAGTGTACAAAGGAGTCATTGAGAGAGCCAAAAGGCTATGCAGAATCCCCTGGGAATTCACTTGACAAGTGTGATTAGACTCCATCAGTGTTGCCCACACTAACAGTGCAGAGGGGCTCCCGTGGGGTAGAGTCAGGTGGACAGTTTCAGAATGAATAATCCAGTCCACATCATTATCCTCAGAGGTCCACATTTTATCCTCCTGAATTTATATTTCTGTGAGAGAACAGTTAATTTTATCTTATCAGAGCCACCAGCAGTAAAGTGGAGTCTAATGTTGTCACAGTGGCCCAGTAAATATAAGGTTCATAAATTCCGGTAAACAGCCTAATATAATCATTCTTATGCAAACTAAAATTTAAGACCCACTAAAAGGACGGCTGTGCAGCTGGCTAGACACTCCAGCCATACTGCCTTGTAAGGTAACTCTCAAATCCCTGGGGGCAACCAGGAAATGGGTGGAGAATCCTGCAATGTCCCTGCTTGCCTGGTGCTTGATTTACTCGATTCCATTTTTAATATAAAAATTCTACAACCTTAATATGCATGTCAAATGGCTTTCCTTATAGTTGAGTGAATTTAATGAGACAGAGGAGTTAGCTCCTTTTTATTTGGGAGTCAGTTACTAAAGTCCCCATGTCAGTTACATGTGACTCCATAACCCTTGTGCAAGTTGCAGTTTTCTTTATCATTCTGCTGAAGGTCTCCTTAGCTTTAGGTCACGTTTCCAAGACAGCAGAGAAAGACCGCTCTTGATTCCCATCTAGAAATCTGTCTCTACACATTGGTCTATGTCCAAAGTTCTGTGTATCTCTGTGTTTGAAGCTCATCTCACTGTAGTCTCTTAAAGATCTGTTACATCACCACGTGTTTTTCGAGTCAGCTTGATTAGATCTGTGGAAGCATAAAGTTTCCAAATACCTGATCTTTTTTTTTTTTTTCCTGAATTTCCAAATAGTTTTAGCATTTGGTCCCTGCAATGGCTTTAAACCCTTTTATCCTATTTCTAGTCTTTCTGTTACACCAGCAAATCCTATTAAGAGAGGGGGAAAATCAAGGCTATGTGGACATTCCTGTAGGAGCTGTGTAATGGAAAAACTAACACACTTGCCCTGGTGAACTGTGTGCCCCCACAACTGCACTGAAAGAGGCTGACAGATGGACCAGCAGAAGCCAAAAGGCAGATCAATGGGAAAGAAACACCAAACAGCTGGATAAATGATTTGCTTCAATTCCTTTGTCTGTTCCTTCCTCCCCAGGAAAGTTGTCCTCCGCCCCACTGGCCATCATTATCTAGCGGTGACAAATACTAGGTTTATACTGATTATGGGAACAGTTGAGAGGGAGCGCCGTCCAATATTTTAAATGCTGTGTGCTCCCTTGCAGAAAAAGAAATAGACAACCTTTCCCCTTAGCATTCAGGTTAGATAAAGAGGGAAAAGACCTAAGGACACCTGAGTGTCTCAGTCAGTTAAGCATCCGACTCCTGATTTTGGCTCAGGTCATGATTTTGGTTCCAGGGATCCAGCACCACATCAGGCTCTGTGAGAGAAAGAAACAGAGAATCCCAAGCAGGCTCTGTGCTATCAGCATAGATTCTTGGGATTCTTGAGATTCTCTGTCTCCCTCTCTCTCGGTTCCTCTCCTGCTCTCACACACGCGGGTGCACATACACACTCTCTACTTCACACTCTCAAGATAAACAAACATTAAAAAAAAAGAGGGGGGGTGCCTATGTGGCTCAGTTGGTTAAATATCCAATTCTTGATTTCAGCCTAGGTCATGATCTCATGGTTCAAAACCCACATCAGACAATGCACTGACATTTCAGAGCCTGCCTGGGATTGCCTCTCTCGCTGCCCCTCCTCACCTCTCAAAATAAATATACTTAAAAAAAAAGATTAATAAGAGAGAGAGAGAAAGGACCTCTGAAAGTGGCACCCCTCTGGAAGTAATCTTTCATTCACTTTCTTCATCTGGAGAGAAAGGGATAAAAACCTTTCCTCAGCTCTCTTAGGTTCAGTGGCTGGGAAGTGCAAATTAAATTAACAAAAGCAAGAGTAACAGAAGGGAACAAATGAGTTTATTCACACAATGTACATACATGCAGGAGAACTCAGTGATAAGTAACTCAGAGAGGTGGTTAGAGCTTGGAGCTTACATACCATCTTACACAGGGTGATGAAGTGTGGACAAGAGGTTAGACAAAGGCAAAGGGGCTTGGGCTCCTGAGGGATATAAGGAGCGGAAGGGCGACTTGGAAATGTATGGTTAAAAACCAAGTTGTTAAGTAAGTTTCTTATTCAGTCTCATATCCTTTCAGATGGTTAAGAGCTGGGTCTGGAGTAGTTCTCTTCCAGGTTTGGGAGAGGAAGACACCGTTACAAATAGAAATTTCCTTTATAGATACTAATTTCCTTTACAAAAGAAGAATTACGCCCTGCTTTTAAGTAGAAAAGAGAATGGCAGAGAGTTCCTCCTATGCTGCTGCCTTAATTGATTTCAGCTCAAAACAATCCTTACTGCAAAGTGGCATCTTCTGATCTCCTTCAGTTACTCAGACCTTCCTGAGCCCTCTACTTTATGCCATCTTGCCCGGTGCACTGCCTCAGGAGGGCCTACTTCTCCTCTTCTTTGTACAACATCCTTCTTATTCCAAATAGAATGATACATCCCAACACCCTTACCATCTAGGCCCAAGAATACAGTAGGGGACAGGTGCCGGCCACGTCACCTTACCCAGGATGCAATGATCATCCAGGCTTGCTGAACTCTGTCTTTGCTTCCCTTCTCAAATATGTATTAGAGAGACGTTCCTCTCTCCAGCCACACAGATGAGCGCTGACTGCCAGGGAGACCACGAGAGCAGGGATTCTCCCCTGCACTGGAGGGTCTGGATAAATCGCTACATGGTGGGAGTGCCATTTCAGAGTCTCCTACTCTATCAGGGAATTCATGTCCATTCTGACAACAGCAGAGGCCAAGGCGGAAGTTTTGTGGCTTCAGGAAAGGGGGAAGACTGTGCAAGCGTTCAGAAGAAAGTGAGGAGGAGAGAGAACTGAATCAAATACAGGAGCCTACTATTCCATTTTATGTAGATGCTCCCGACAAAAGCCTCATAAGGTCATCTTAGTAATAACTCAGTCCATTTACTTGCCAGGTGGCAAAACATGCTATTAGCTACCCGTTTACAATATGTCGCAAACTTGCAGAGAAAAGTCTGCTCTCACAGCATCTGGGAATGTCATCATGGAGGTTAGGGGACAGCTGGTAGAAAGAAGCAGGGGCAGGAGCTGAGAGCAGGCACTGGACTGGAAGCCTGAAGCACACACTTGTTCTCTTACTCTTCACCCTCCCCCCTAGAGATAGTTGGCACTCCTTGCAGGAAACAAATAAAGATACTAAACCTTACTGAGTTTGAATACCTTCCCTGCAGTATTTACATATTCCCAAGGTGACGGAGGCCCCTCGAACATGACTGTGAACTACTGTGTTCCCTGAAAACTCATATGAATAAGTCCTAACCTCCAGTACCAAGACCATGACTGTATTTGGAGACAGGGCCTTTAAAGAGGTAATTAGGTTATAATGAGGTCATTAGAATGGGCCCTAATCCTACCTGACTCGTGTCCTGATCAGGAGAGGAAATCTGGATGCAGACAGGTGTAAAGGGACAACCATTTGAGGACACAGTAAACACATGGCCATCTACAGCCAAGGAGAGAGCCTTCGGGAGCCAAGCTGCCCATACCTTGATCTCAGATTTCCAGTCTGACAACTAGGAGACAATACGTGTCGGTTGTTTAAACCATCCAGGCTGCAGTGGTCTGTTATGACAGCCCTAGAAAACTAATGTAACACTGAAGACAGAAAGCATAAAGAAGAGGCTGATGATTTGACACAAAGATGCTTTTAAAATCTTCGCCATTCCCAAAAGCACCATAAAAATTTAAAAACAAATAATAAACAATCCAGAAAATATTTGCAACAGCTGTGACCTAATGTGGTATAAATATCCTTAATAATGACTCTTATAAATGTATTGCTTTTTAATTTACGAAGTAATCCAAACTAGAGGAAGTGTATCATCTATAAATACCCAAAAGCATTTTGGGTATTTAACAGCAATAAGAGAAATGCAAATTAAAGTAGCAAAACATACCTTCTTTGTCTATCATACTGGTAAGAAATAAATGTTTACTGATTGATGAGAATGTGGGCAAAATAACACTCTCATACACTGACACAATCAAGAAAAAAAGCAAAAGTCCTTTAGAAATAAATAAAGTTAATTTATTTTTAATCTATAAATTGCAGAGTAATAAATTTGGCCATGAGAAGGTCTGCTCTGGTGAAACCACTAAAGCAGAGTTCCTTATCCACAGCATTATTGACGTTCTAGTTCTTTGAACTCTCCTAAAATTCTTTCTAGATATATGAACCCATAATTCTTTGTTACAATAAGTGAGTTTGAGTTTCCATCACTTGTAATTGAAAAACTCCTAACTAATACATCAACCCAACCATATCTGTCTACTGCCCTCAGTTATAAGCTTGCCAGGCCCTCGAGAGACAACTGCCCTCAAAACACTGAAGTTACACAATCTGATCTTGGAGCTGAATGGGAATGATACTTTATTCCCCAGTCCTAGAACTCAGATATCTGCCATGTCCACATTTCTGATGGAGCCCTCGGTGCCTAGAAGCTACGTTTCCTCTCCTGGACTGCTACCAGGAGTCATGCAGACATTTCAGGAATTAGCCTTAGCCTGGCATTTCCCACACAACACTGCTTCCTTCAGATATTAAGAAATGTAACGTGAAAGGAAGGAAGGAAGGAAGGAAGGAAGGAAGGAAGGAAGGAAGGAAGGAAGGAAGGAAGGAAGAAAAAGAAAGAAAGAAAGAAAGAAAGAAGGAAAGAAAGAAAGAAAGAAAGAAAGGAAGGAAGGAAGGAAGGAAGGAAGGAAGGAAGGAAGGAAGGAAAGAAGGAAGGAAGGAAGGCAGAAAGAAAGAAAGAAAGAAAGAAAGAAAGAAAGAAAGAAAGAAAGAAAGAAAGAAAGAAAAAGAACGAACGCAGGAAAGAAAGAAATGGAAAATTTAAATCTCTTGTAAAACATTGAATGAAATAACAGCAATTATGGAACCAACTAGTTCATATTTTTCATAACAACCTTATGAAATAGGTACCAATACTAAACCATTTTACAGACTAGGAAAAACTAAGATGCACAGACATTGAGTAACTTGCTCAAGGTCTCATATCCAAATATGGAGCCCAGCCAAAACTCAATCCACATCTGTCTAATTCTACAGTCAATGATTTTTAATAACTATAACACATTTTTTAAAAGATTCATTTACTACAGGACTTCTTGGGCCTTTAATGTAATATATATGTACTGGGAAATTCTGTATGCAATATATACTATTTCCCAAATACATCTTTCTAGAATTTTTTTTTCATGGAGCATCTTGTTTCACATGGAACACAGTTTGGGAAACAATGCTTTGAGACCACTTACCTCCTCACTTCTCAAGAAAAAAAAGAAGTGCTGAATAGTCTTGGCCCGAAATACAGTGGAAAGTGGCAGAGAAAACTCTTTCCTTTAGTCCCATATTGGATTATCATCACCTGCGTCTATGGGATTATCTCCAGGAAAGCAGCCCAATTCTTTTGAGTAACTCTTTCCAATTCACAGAGAACAGTAAAAATTAAATTAACTGCAGCTTTCTACTGTGCAAACTAGCAGAAGATAAACAGCAAAAGAAAGAGAATATTTGGATTTGTGAGACCTTGAATCTCAAGCTTTAAAACTCTGGCTGGTGATTCGTGACCTAGAGCACATCAACTTCCCACAGGCTGGATCCCCCCGCCCGCCTCTGAGTACCAGGAGCACACCCTTCCCACCAACGCATCCCTGCGCCCCACCCACAAGCACACACAAGCAAGGGCCTTCTAAGTCTTGGCAAATAGGTTTTTCTTTAAGATCATCAACACTCCTTTTGCAGTGGCTGTGCGTAGTACTGTCTAAAGAAGACGAGCCCCAGACTGGCCAGGTGAAGGTTACTCTCGAGGTGTCCTATGGTCTACCGAGTGGAGAGGAAAAGCACCAAGACAAATATTGGCTCTCCTTCCTCATCAAACTGCTGGCCATTTCCTGGGCATGGGAAACCCTCTTGCCTCCTGCCTTTGTTCGTAATGTTCCCTCTCCCTGGAATGTCTTTCCCTTCCACCCCTGGGTTGGCTTCAAAAATTCTAGACTTCAAAGCCAGTCTCATGTGCCAGCTCCTCTGAGAGATTTCCGTGACCCCACAGCCTCCCAAGCTAAGAAGCAATGGCCCTGATGGTCTCCTCGAGAGTGTTTACAAAGCTCCTACAAGAACACCTTTCCATATCTTACGCTATTAGTTTATGAGTTCCCTAAGGGTAGAGATCATCTATCTTACCCATCTCTGTCCAGTCTGGACCAGAGGGCATGGCACACAGCAGCTCAATAAATACTTTTCAGACAAGTGAATGAAGAAAACGAATGAATCACTCTTTCCTTAAAAGCGAATCCAGAGATTAAAAAAAAAATGTGCAGGATTACTCAAACCAATGAATGATGCATGTTTAAAATCCAGAATTCCTTCCTCAGAAAACCTTCAGGTACTTCTTCAAGCAGCTACTCATGTGTCCCATTGGACAGAAATAGAAATAGAGGTACTCAGAGGCGAGAGCAGGGCCCACTCCAGATGTGTTTTCCTCCCAGAGAAATTCTGTCAAAGACAAGACGAGACATGAGCTGAGCTGCTGGTGCTTTCCCTTCACTAGGTGCTCTCTCTCCCACTTTGGGAAGCAGCATCAACTGGAAAGTTCATTATTTTACAAACCAAGGCACACACTTCCTCCTTTATTCTGGCTTTTAGATATTTGCTTTTCAAATTCCTTTTCAGCTGTTGTCACGCCAGTGACTGCTCCCATCCTGTCCACCCACCCTCCCCCACGGCCCCCACCCCCAGCTCCCCTGCTCCCAGCAGGCCAGCCTTGTCACTCATGATGTGTGCCCACATTCCCCGGTGGAGGAGGCAGCGCTCAGGCCCAGTTCTCTATCTCACAACCCAGACTCGAGGCCACAGGAAATGCTGGAGTGTTTCCACCATCCTGTGAGCCAAACACTCAAAGTTTCCAAACCTGCTGATCAAAAAACAATATGCGAAACTTCTTTCTCCCTCCCTCCCTCCCTCCTTCTCTCTCCCTCTCTCTCTCTCTCTCTCTCTCTCTCTCTCTCTCTCTCTCTCTCTCTCTCTCTCTCTCTCTCTCTC